>NC_052518.1:42037203-42330461 GCF_014356525.2 Nilaparvata lugens | reverse complement strand
CACATTATAAGGGAAATAGCATTTCTCGATTCAGTTATTAAATATTTCACTGTTTTTCACAGCATTTTCTCACCTCTCAACTCGAGTTCCGAACCTCATAACCAGTTGAGCTCTCGTCAAGACAACACAGCTGAGAGGAATCATAGGGTGGTCACCTGAGAGGAATCAATCATAGCATAATCATCTACACCTGTATCCTGCTATCTACACCTCTAGCCTGCTATCTACACTCGAGGAGATTCACGCAACATCAAGCACTACATGTAAGTACATTTTTACTTTGATTTTATCCTCTGAGGAGGAAAATAGTCCTCCGATGACTATTTTTCTCCTCCGAGGACAGGTTTTCTCCTCCGAGGACAGGTTTTCTCCTCGGAGGAGAAAAAACCTTCTACAATATACTGCATGCACGCGATTTATCTTTAGAATATGCTATATCCGGAACATCCAAGCCCCGCTCTTCTTTCTCACACTCATCGTATAAACAAAACGGTAAATGAATTACTTTTTCAGTTGGTTCACCGATAATATATTTACAATAGACACATTGCAGATATAATGGATTTTTATGTAGGAAATAACCATTTCTCGCAAAATACTCTGCTTTATCGCGTAATGATTTACAAAAGTCACAATGTAGATGGTGCGGAGGCAGTTTTTCAAAGTACTCTTCTTGGACGGATGAATCTTCTACACAATTAAAAGTTGAATATCTTTCTTCATATAATCGTAGAATATTATTATCGTAATTCTCCTCTTCAATTGTTATATTATCTTTCCTTCTACAGTTTGGACTGTACCTTGCATGTTCTATTGCTGGTATGTCACTTTCTTCCCATTTTCCCAAATAAATTGAACAAAATACACATCGCACAATGTCTGGTGGAGATGAGAATATAAATCCCTCTTTCGCCATGTTTTCCGCGGACAAATGCGGAGAAGATTTCAACCATCTTTTATCAAAAGATAATAATCTTAATCTTTCATGCAACATTATGTGATCTTGAGATATCATTTTCACACACCCTTCTTCTACCAATGACAATTCACAACTAAACATGTTGTTGTTGTACTCTATCTCATCCTGTTCGTTTTGTTTTTTTTTTTTTCAGAATCATGCCGAGGGAACGCAGACTTCGTGGTATCAATTCCGCAGCAGTCCGTCATCGCATCAGCCTCGATGAGGAGGAGGATATCGACATCAGCAGTGTGCTCGAGAGCTCGAAACGTCGAGTTTTCGATATAATTAGGGAACATGCCGCACGCTATGATGGCAATGTTAAGTGGTTCATCGTCCTCAATGTTTTGCTGTATAAATTAGTGGTGATGGATGACAAGCAGGTTGGTGACTCTGTCTCATCTCTAATAAATCTACATAGTTACTCCAACATAGCACTAAATGTGCTTGAGAACTATGAAGAGTTTAATGAGCATTTCATGTTAGCTGTGAGAAAAATTCTCTCATCTTTTGAAAATTTTGTAAGATATGGGAGTGGATGGGTGCTAAAGAAAATTGAATCACTGGATGTGAATGTGATTAAATTTAATCCTATATACACATCCAGTTTCATTCAGACACCCCAGTTTTTGAAAAACAAAACATGTATTATAAATGTGAAAAATCTCTCTGACGAAAAATGCTTTTTATGGTCAGTACTCGCGTATTTCCATCAGAAGCCAAGGAACTCGGACTTAAGTGTAAAGTATTTGAGCAAGTTTGCTCACACACTTAATACGCGAGGTGTAAATTTCCCGGTGACGACACGCGATATTAAGAAATTTGAAATACTCAATCCGGACATTGCAATTCACGTCATCGCATACGACAACAAAAAGTTTTTCCCCTTCCGTACAAGCATTTTCCGCACGCGTAAACACCAAATTAATCTTTTAATGCTAAAAGGCGATGCAGGAAAAACTCATTTCTGTTTAGTAAATACCGCGAACGGGAAAAACGGGCTATCACGTCTTCTCTCCCACCTTTCAAAATCCCACGGTCAAGTACATGTTTGTAATTTCTGTTTTCACCGGTTCACATCAGACAAAACTCGAAATGTAGACGGTAAAGCAAATTTGTTGAAACATGTGGAACTTTGTTCCAAGTTTGAATCTCAGCGCGTTTCATATCCTAAACGCGGAGAGACAATAAAATTCAAGAAACTAGGCGCGACGTTGAAGAAAAAGTACACCATTTACGCGGATTTAGAAACATACGTTGTTAATATCGATAATGATGATGATTCCGATTCTGATGAAATTACTCGTAGTTACACAAAGAAAACGGCGCGACATATTCCCTGCGGGTATTGTTTCGTTGTTATCGATGTTAACGGCGAAATCGCTCACGGACCTGTACTCCATAGATCGAGTAGTTTAGACGAAAAAATCATGGAGAAATTTCTTCAGGAAATTACAGATCTCGGTGACATTTTGTATGAGGATATGAAACGAGAAATTCCGATGCAAGCTTTATCCGAGAGTCAAGAGCGTGAATTTCAAAATTCAGTAAACTGCGGGCTTTGTGCTGAACCGTTCTCAGAAACCGATATTAAATGTCGTCACCACGCGCATGAAACCGGTAATTACTTGTGTGCGGCACATGTTTCTTGTAATTTAACAGCTCGTACTCCGGAGTACATATCGTGTTATTTTCATAATTTCTCCGGTTTTGATTCGCATTTTATTCTAAAATCGCTCGGTAAATGTAAAAAAGAAATTTCCTGCATCGCAAATACGTCAGAGAGATTTTTGACACTTTCAGTAGGCAAAATTAAATTTTTAGATTCCTACAAGTTTATGTCTGAATCCTTGGAAGTATTGGTGCGTAATTTGGTAGAGAGTACAGATATGGAAAAGAAGTTCGAACGATTATTTTCGGTGTTTGATGATCCACCTCGCGAACACAGACAGCTCTTGTTGAAGAAAGGAGTATATCCCTACTCGTACATGAGCTGTCCCGAAAAATTCGCGGAAACATCGCTTCCCCCCATTGAATGTTTTCATAACGACTTAACTGATACACCTTTGTCTCGCGAAGAATATGAGCATGCGCAAAGAGTGTTCTCAACATTCAAGCTGAAAAATCTGGGTGAATATCACGATTTTTATTTATGTTTGGACGTAATGCTATTAGCGGTAGTTTTTGAATCCATGAGGTCTACGCTTTTTAGCTCATATGGCCTCGATGTGACCCATTTTGTTTCCCTTGCCCACTTCACCTGGAATTGCATGCTGAAACACACTAAAGTCGAACTGGAATTACTAACACATCCGGACATGCATCTTATGTTTGAGGCGGGAATGAGAGGCGGGGTCTCATTTATCGGTAAACGTTATTGTGAGGCGAATAACAAACATCTACCCGAAACATACGATCCTTCAAAACCGTCTAATTATCTGCTTTATATCGATGCAAACAGTTTATACTCGGAAGCTATGAGCCGAAGCTTGCCTGTTGGAAATTTCAAATTCCTCTCAGAGGAAGAAATTTCCAGCCTTGATTTCGCGAATTTGGACAGCAATTCAGAAACCGGGTATATAATAGAATGCGATCTCAAGTACCCCCAAGAGTTGCATGACAAGCATGCGAGCTTCCCCCTTGCCCCTCTCCACCAAACGCCCCCGCGCGAATTGCTGTCGGACTACCAAACAAATGAGAACGGTCAAACTGGAACCAAAAAGCTCATGAACACACTTTTCGACCGTGAAAAGTACATTGTTCACTATATCAATTTAAAGCTCTACCTCCAGCTCGGTTTGAAATTATTGAAAGTGCATCGCGTCATTAGCTTTTCCCAATCTCCTGGCTGAAAAGCTACATCGACTTTAATATCCGGAATAGACAGAACGCGAAAAATAAATTTGAAATATCCTTCTTTAAGGCCTGTTGTAACTTAATTTTTGGTAAAACGATACAGAGTAGTCGTAAGCAAATGAATGTTAAAATTATCACGGATGAAAAACGGTTAGATAAGTACATTTCAAACCCGCTATGTAAACGCTGGCAAATAATTAGTCCGAACGTGATCGCGGTTTTCTCTCGTAAGTTGGAACTTAAAATGAACAAGCCTGTCTATTCCGGCTTCAGTGTACTGGAGTTGAGTAAATTCCATATGTAC
Organism: Nilaparvata lugens; assembly: GCF_014356525.2. Taxonomy (NCBI): domain Eukaryota; kingdom Metazoa; phylum Arthropoda; class Insecta; order Hemiptera; family Delphacidae; genus Nilaparvata; species Nilaparvata lugens. Next base: position 42,326,343 of record NC_052518.1, on the reverse strand, counting down.
GATTTTTTCTATTGTAAATTACAAAAAATTATACCGTGGGATCGTATAGAATTGTGCATGACTGACACCGACAGTTTTCTTCTAACCTTAAAGTCGAAGATGTGTATCAGTTGATTAGAGAAAATTTGAGCCTTTTCGATACTTCTAACTATCCACCTTCCACCCTTGCTTTTCCATGGAGAGGAATAAAGTTGTAGGAAAGTTCAAGGATGAGACCGGGTCAAAGCCTGTCCATAGATTTCTCGGACTTAGATCCAAACTTTACTCATATTTAGTTTGTAACGAGAATGAAGAACTTGTAAATAAATGTATAGCAAAGGGTGTACAGAGCGGAGTAAAATGTAGAAAGCTTAATTTTAATTTATATATGAAATCATTGTTTGAACGTAGTGAACATGTAGAAAAATTTAATATGTTAAGATCGTATAATCACACTATGTACCAGGTTGAATGCGCAAAAATCTGTTTGAGCCCTTATGATGATAAGAGGTATATTGCTGAGAATGGTGTTGATACTCTGCCTTTCGGACATTATAGTCTCAACACTCTAAATGATTGATCAGTATGTACCATGACAACCATCCAACACCACTGATTTTGATTTGACTGTTGTAAATATCATGAATATTATTAGATCTAAGTTAGCTTTAGAGCTTCATAGCGTGCCGCGTGTGAACTATCCCACTCGCAAATATGAGTTGAAAAGTGAAAAAGACTTGCTTCAAGCCGATCTCATTGAGATGACAAGTTTATCACGTTTTAATAAGGGTTACAAATATATCTTAGCTGTTATTAATTGTTTTTCAAAATTTGCATATTGTGTACCATTAAAAGACAAGACAAGCCAATCTGTATTTAACGCTCTCGAGCCAATTATTTCTAAAAATAAAGGAGTTAAGCTGTTCCAAACAGATCAAGGAACAGAATTCTTTAATTTAAAAGTTAAAGCATTATTAGATAGATATAGTATTAAACATTATCATGTTTTTACTGATAAGAAAGCTTCCATAGTTGAAAGGTTTAATAGAACACTTAAAGCAAAAATTTATAGATATTTAACTGAACATGGAACCAAAAACTGGTCATCACAACTAGACAGATTAGTTCGAGATTATAATGCAACAATGCATTCATCCATTAGAATGAAACCTAAAGATGTGACGAAAAAAGATCGTAATCATGTTTTAATGTCATTGAATTCTGCATTCAATAGACGATATAAATTGAAAAATTCAAAACCGAAATTTAAGCTAGGAGATGTTGTACGAATCTCAAAGAAAAGGGTTCTTTTCGATAAATCTTATAACATAAACTGGAGCGCAGAGTATTTTGTAATTCATTCTATATTTCCTTCTCAACCTGTAACGTATAGCTTGCGAGATCTAAACGGAGAAGTAATTAGTGGCAGGTTTTATGCAGAAGAAATTAAAAAAACACAATTAAATGAATCGGAGAGACAAGTGTATTTGATTGAAAAAATATTAAAACGAGATAAAAAAGGACTGCTTGTGAAATGGATTGGGTTTTCAACTCCTAGTTATATTAGTAAGGATCAACTATTAGATGAAAAATAATCTTTTGTAAATATCATGTAAATTTATTGTAAATAATCTATTGTAAATATCACGTACATTTATTGTAAATAATCTATTGTTAATCTATTGCAAATACATTCCATTCAGTGTAAAAATATGACAAAGATTTGGTGTAAATATAATACGTCTCTATCAAAAAATGCTTCTCAGTTTCATTTTAATCTGAAGTTTTATTTGCTAAGGCTCAAGCGTTCTCGTGAAGAGGGCGCGGGTGAGAAACTTCTATCAGCGCATTGAAAGGGGAGAGCGCTTGCATCCCGATGTGATAAGCTATGGTGTGTAGCCCACAATCTCTTCCTCCTTGATAACTTATCAGTTCCTTATCAGATCGCATGCTGTACACGTGACTAACATGATTCCGATAGTAAATTTCGACAATGTTATAAGAGAGAAAGAAATGCCAACATGGTGTAAAAATGGTAAGTTATTACCACATAATGCAAGGATCCTTATAATAGGCTCTTCAGGTTGTGGCAAGACCAATTTACTATTTAATTTAATTTTTTCAAAGAATGGGTTGAGATTTAAAACTATATACTTGCACACGAAGAGCGAGTATCAAGATAAGTACTTGTTTTTGAGAAAAGTCTTTTCAAAAATGAAGGGTATTGAATTTCATATAAACAGCAATTCGGAATCTATAGCTCACCCCAACAAAATTCAACAATATTCTCTTGTCATTTTCGATGACTTTCAACTTAATCACGTGCCTCAAATAAGAGAATATTTTACCATGGGTCGACATCGTAATATTGACACTGCATATTTAATTCAGAGTTATGGGGCAACACAGAAACATTTCACTAGGGACAACGCAAATATGATTATAATCTTCAAGGTAGATTTATTGAGTCTGAAATTAATTCACAGAGATCATGTTGGAGCAGATATTACTTATAAAGATTTCGTTAAACTTTGTCATACAGTTTGGAATCGTAAACCTCATAATTTTCTAACTATTATGACCGAGTGTGGAATTAATAGCGGGAAGTACCGAGATTCGCTCGATACGTTTCTTACCGTTCAGTAGAGATTAATTCTTTGTGCAGTCATGTTGTCATACGGCAGGAAGCTGAATAGAAAGGAGGTTGGTTTAATCGAAAAGATTAAGAAATTGAGAAAAGTAATTAGAGAGAAGCATAAAAGCTTAGTCAATTTTGAAAAGCGATCGGAGGAATATAATAGGAAAACGCTCTCTCCGTTAATAGAGCCCATAATTGAACTGGGAAAAAACAAATTCTCACACTCTGATGTAAAACCAAAAAAGGAACAGGTAAAAGAGGAGAGTATGGAAATTGATGATAATGAGGAGGGAGATGAACAGAGTTATGAGAGTTCAGCAGACAATTTTTTAAGCTCGACTAAATTTGAAAACAGTTTACTTGGTTCTAGCAGAAACGACAATGTGCTGTCACAATATCTAAAAACGTTTCATGCGGAAAAACAGAATAATTCAATCAGTTATGGAATTTCATATAATTCTAAAGATGACGTGTATTATATTGGTAATCAGCAAGTAATATTTGTTGATGGTTATATAGATATTGATAGTGAAAGATTTCGATTAACACACGGTCTACTCGAGTTGTTATTCAGTGCTAGACCAAACTCAAATCTTTATAATGAGAGAGATCTGGATAAGTATAAAAAAATCTTAACACTTACAGGTATACATTTAGATCGAAGAGGTTATGTTAAATGAAATCAGGGAATTAAATCACAATTGATTCAAAAGTTATTTCCCAGTAAAAAAATTAGTAAAAAGAAGGGTTGGGGTTTATTGAAATTTGCAAAAAATAATTCTCATGATAGAATTTATCAATACTTTGATAATTTTGACGAATTAGTGCAAAGATTAAATTTACTCTATTCCTCAAAAGCTAGTGGGAACACTGGGCATGATGTGGAAATTGCAAGTATAATTGAAGAGCTAAAAGAAGCAAAATTAATTGTTTAGTGTCACGATGACTCTGCATCGATTCGGACGAATTGATACACCTAGCGGAGCTAGTCTTACGTGTGATATTGACTTGATAACACAGAAGATAATCGAATCGATAAATCAGCAAGGAATCAGCGAAGCTGTGAAATTTTATTTAGATTCGCAAATAACCAAACTCGTTTCGGAAAATACAAAGAATATTGGAGTGAGCATAATTGAAAGAGAACATATTCTAAGCACCTTACAGAATTTCAGTAGTAATATCGATAAAGCTATTGGAGAGAGAACTCAAACTCTAGAGAGTGCTTTAGGGGAAGTGAAAACTTTAACAGACAGCTTTTCATCTCAGTTGCTCAGTATTAACAACGATAAAGTTGATAAGGCTTATTTAGATGAAAAATTAAAAGCCGTATCAGATAAAATTAAGAATTTGGAGGTGCTGGACAGAAACTATCTCAATACTAAATTGAAACAACTTTTTTCTTCACTTTTTCAACCTTCAATGATATTACAGATTTCCTGAGTGACTTGGAATCGATCCTGAATGAATTAAGAGGGCAACAAGTCATATGTGCCGGAGACATGAATATTAACACCCTTCAAATTCGTCCACATCATCAATTGAATGACTACTGCGATCTTCTAAGCGAGCATGGGCTCAGACTCTGCATTAAACAAGCAGCCAGAACTACAACAGAAACTGCTTCTTGCATAGATCACATTGCTACCAACTCCAGAGATAATCTTTTTCCAATCATTTATGAATCAACAATAACTGACCACTTCACCACAATTCTAGGAGTGCAACATATTTCGAGAAATAGTGCAAATGAAACTGGAACACATGAAATAAACGAGAAAAAAGACATTAATAGCTTGAAGAATGAACTACTGAATGAGGAGTGGATTCATGTTTTAGAAGATAATAATCCAGATACATCTTATGACACCTTCTTATCAACTCTGAGACAACATATACAAAATAATATCAAGCAGCATCGGCGGCAGAAGAAGTACAAACCCATCAAACCATGGATCGCCAGAGGTATAGTAGCAGCAATAAGAACCAGAAATCTACTCAACAAAAGAAGAAAGGAAGACCCAAACAACATTAACTTAACCAACTTCTATCGTCGGTATAGGAATACACTCACAGCTTTAATTCATGAAACAAAGGACCAATACTATAGAGAGAAATTGTATGAAGCTGGAAAGGATAATAAAAAAATGTGGAAAGTAATCAAAGATGCTACTGACTCTAAATCAAAAACAAAAATGAAATTGAATGCTATTAAAATAGATGATAGGATTTTCAATCTAAAGGAAAATCCAGAAACTGTGCTCAACCACATGAATAACTTTTCCACAAATGTAGGTGAAGAAATGGCGGAGACAATAATAGATTCCTTAAGAAAACCACTAGACCAAATCATATCCCAATATAAACCTGTTACAAGAACTCTACACTCCATCTCCTTTCACCCAGTAACTGAAGATGAGCTTCTTGAAGCTATTAGTAGTTTGCGAAATGACAGTGCTCCAGGACTTGATGGAATCAATAATAGAACATTGAAGTCGATAAAAAATGTAATTGTAAAACCATTAATTCACATATTTAATTTAAGTCTGTCAAAAGGAATTTTTCCAAAAGCTATGAAAGAGACATGTGTTAGACCATTACATAAAGGAGGCGACAAAACAAATGCCACCAATTACAGGCCTATTTCACTTATAAGCAATATTTCTAAGATTTTGGAAAAACTGGTAAAGAAACGTCTTGTGAATTACATGGAAAAAAACAACTTACTATCTAGGAATCAATTTGGTTTTCGTGAGGGGAGGAGTACAGAAGATGCGGTATTAGAATTGTCAAATTTTGTCACAGATAAGCTAGAAAATAACAAAAAATGTGCAGCAGTGTTCCTGGACCTAGCAAAAGCTTTTGACACTGTTAATCACAGTTTGCTGCTGAAGAAATTAGAAGCCATGGGAATTAGAGGAGTTCCTCTAGCATGGTTTAGATCATACCTCTGTGACCGGCGTCAAAAAGTCAAAGTTGAAGAACATCTCAGTTCAGAGGAAACGATGAAGTTTGGGATTCCCCAAGGAACAATTCTTGGGCCAATTCTGTATTTGGCATATGCTAATGAGCTATGTTCAATTAAGATAAGAGGAAGAGTAATAGCTTTTGCTGATGATACGTGTATACTATTTGAAGGAAACACCTGGGAGGAAGTTTTCAATCTGGCACAGGAAGAATTGATCAAAGTCGATAAATGGTTAAGAGAGAATTTGCTTACAGTAAATGCAACAAAAACGAAATTTTTAGCCTTTTCTCTGACAGAACGGACGAGACCACCGGATTCTTCAATAATCCTGCATCACTGTGGAAGCACCAACAACCCGTGTGATTGCCCTTCAATTCAACAAGTCAATGAAATAAAATATTTAGGAACAATAGTGGACAACAAATTCAAATGGGACAAGCACATTAATCTATCAATTACTCGGATCAGGAAGCTTCTCTACAAATTCTATCAACTCCGTAAAATCCTCAACTATGAGACATTAAAAACTGTTTATTTTTCTTTAGTGCAATCAATTTTAAGATACGTCATAATTATCTGGGGAGCTACGAATTTTACACATGTTGAACCTCTCTATAAACTTCAAAAACGAATACTGAAAATAATAGGCTTCAAGGAGAATCAATTCCCCACGAACATTCTTTTCAAGGACAGTAAAGTACTGAGTGTAAGACAACTCTACATCCAGGCTATCATCACGCGAATGAGGAGAAACAACGAACACATAAGACTGGCAGATCATAACCATCAAACAAGGCAGAGAAACACGTATTCAATAGTACCAAGGATGAACACTACATTTGGGCAAAGAAACTATACATATTTGGGACCAAAAATTTATAATCCAATACCAAGTTACATTAGGGAAGAATTCAATAGACACAGGTTCAAGAAAAGTTTATTTTCCTGGTTGGTTGATATTGGAGTGGAAAATTGTGAAAATTTAGTTAGACTGTAAATATTGAAACTATTTATTCTTCATTCCACTCTTTACTGTTTTTCATTTTTCTAAAAATAACCTTTCTTATTATTATCCTTAATAGAACATTAATATTTATTTACTAATTCCATAATTTTGTTTGTTTGTATTATACATTTTTACTAATTTTATTATAAAAAACTTTAATCCCATATCAGTGAATGAAGTTTGTAAATAGTAATTATTACACGCAATAAGCAACTAATTACTTATACCCCAACACATATAATATATAGTGGGGTGTATATTTATTCATTGAAATTATCATTTATTCATTGTTGAAACACCGCTGATTTATGTAGTTATATTACAATACTATATTATCAATATTCTAATGTTGCATTCAATCTTCATTGTAATTAATAAGTTTCCATAATATGTGAAATTTGCTGCATAATTGGCTGTTGTACTGTAATTTATTGTAGATTCGTGTATGAACCAGAATTTATTGTAACTTACTTGAATAAATAAATAAAATTTGAATTTGAACTCTTTCCAAAGAATGGACATTGATATGTCCAAAGCTCTGCCAATTTATGTAGATGCATAACAATATTATCTTTAGTTATTACAAATTGCTTTTTTCGTATCATTTACAGTTCAATAATTATTCTCTTAGTCTATATTATGTAGATTAATCTTCAATTTTGCTGTATTGTAAGCTATTCTATATAAGTGTATAAGCCAGTATATATTGTAATCTACATAAATAAAAGTACTCAATCAATCAATCATCCCGGTCATGAGTTAATGGGAAGGATATTTTATATCCTGCTAAAAGAATCAACAATTATTTCTTGAAACACCGCCGATTTATGAAGTTACATCACATTATCATATTACGGTTATTCTAATTGCATTTTCTATATTTATCCTCATTGATTAATTATTTATACTTTGCGAAATTCGTTGAATAACTAGCATTATCGTCATTTAATGTAAATTAGTGAGTTGAATTAGCCAGTAAATATTGTAACATACATAAATAAAGAAATCTAATTTAATCTATCTCTCTATCTTAGCCAAACGGAAGCTGAAGAGGTCTGAGATCACTAGTCGGGAGAACCTGACGTCGGAGAGGCTGAAGATCCTGAACGCGGCAGCTGACCTTCACAGCAATCACAACGTGTGGAGCGTTCATGGATGAATCAAGGTGGTAAGGAAGTACTATACGGGGACACCAAGAGAGTGCACATCATCGAGAGGATGGCTGATCTGCACAAGATAAAGGTGAGCCACTGAACAATTGTCTTAACTGGTCGTCTGAGCAGATCGATGATGCACCTTATTATAATAAATACAAATTGCTATATTGATCATTGCTGATGATGTAGCGTATTGTGATGAATACACTTAAGACAGTAGGCCTACTGACTCCAGTTATCTACTACTCTTTGTATTAAGACTAAAACTAATACTATAAGTAGCATTCCCAGTAGCTGAAAATATAAATTAACCGTTTCTTTCTTTGTATATTCTACTCAACATGTTGGTATTTCGTTCAGTTTAGTCTTTTTCAAAAGACCCTCTCCTTCAATTCTCTCACTAGATCCTTCTATGCATCACGTAAAGTTAAATATTCTCTATAGCAGCATGAAACACTTTATATAAACCGGTTCTCTCTCTCACACACACTCCCGGTCCTGTGTTAATGAATAGGATATTCTATATCCTTCTAAAAGAATCGACAATTATTTGTTGAAACACAGCCGATTTATGGAGTTACATCACATTATTATATTATTGTTATTCTAATTGCATTCTATATTCATTCTCATTGATTAATTATTTATACTTTGTGAAATTCGTTGACCGTAAGCTAGATGCGCATGTATTACGGAGTGGTATATTGATTTCAGTGTCTGTATACTACATAAATTAGACATTCTACGCAAAGCATACAGACCTGGGGATATTTTTTTTATAACTTGGCAAACATGATTATCCCATGAAAGATTGCTATCTATTAACAAGCCTAGAAATTTTGTTCTCTCTTTTGACTCTAGAAGCTCGTTATTCACTGCTATGCTTGGGCATAATTCATTCCTACTCTGCCTAGTCATAAAAGGGACAACTATAGATTTGCTTGAGTTCAATAATAGATTCCGGCTATTCAAATATTCATTAATCGAGGACAGGCCTATAGCAGATGAGAGCTCGACATCTTCAGTCAATTTTCCAGTAAAGATTATATTGGCATCATCCGCATATAGGCATACAGAGGCTTGCGGTGGAACCACATTGGGCATACCCCTGATATAGCACAGGAATAATAGCCGACCCAAAATTGACCCTTGGGGTACTCCATATTTTAAACTTTTCAGGTCAGAGTGATAGCTTCTCTCACATATATGGTTACTGTTCTCTTGAGTATGCTCTATTTCTATAAATTGCTGTCTACCAATTAAATAAGATGAGAACCAAGTAAGCTCCTTTCCATGTACTCCTAAATCCTCTAGCGAATGTAACAGAACAACGTGAAGTACACTGTCAAATGCACGAGTCATGTCCAGAAATGTGCCAACAACATTCTCTCCTTTATCTATATCATTAATTATTGTATTTATGATATCCACTCCTGCTGTAATTGTTGATTTTTTTGAACGAAAGCCATGTTGTTCTGTGTCCAATAAATTATTTATTTCTAAGTACTTCATCAATTGAATATAAACCACTCGTTCAATAATTTTTGAAAATACTGACAATAATGCTATCGGCCTATAACAACCAGGATCTGTGATACTACCTTTTTTAAATATTGGAAAGACTCTAGCTATCTTCAGTTTGTTAGGAAAATGGCCTGATATTAGGGAGGAATTTACAATATGTGCTAGTGGTTTGATTATTGCTGGTAAAGCTTGAGAGTGTTAGCCGCTACTTAAATATACTAAAACAGATCTAGGTGTGAGTTGTTGAATGCTACAACATAATCTTTATTCAACTCAAGTTCCAACTCATTAACCACTAATTCTGTCTTTTCATAATCCGAAATGGTCTGAGACACCCGAGGATACAAGATTGAAAATTGCTCAGCAACTTTTGGATCAGAGACATTTTTAGACAGTTCATAAATTCTTTGCAATCTGGCATACAATTGTTCCAGTCTAGCGCGATGCACCCTGATTTGTTTCTGTAATTTTTCCTCCATCTTGAACTCATACACAAAACAATTCAGCCCCGACAATACAAACAACAGACAATAAAACAAGAATGAGTTCAAAACTAGATGAAAGGAAGAATCACGACTAGTAAGTTATCAAAGTTAAACTTTGATTATCAATTCACAAGATAAGCTACTGCTGAAGACAAAACTATATGATTAGATAATGTTCTTCCAACAACTCACAAACAAACGATAACTTGTTGAATTGAACAAACAAAATCATGCTGTGATTAACCTTCACTAACATGTATAACAAAATGGACAATACAAATTCCAACAAACAAATTCCCGAAAAAGAGCACAATGAGCCTAGTTTCAGGAAAATTACAATTTCAACTGAAATAAATTTAATTTCAGACGAATACAAATTGACAAGAAACCTTGCTCTTAGAACAAGGCTACAACAAACTTAAGTTGAGCATGGATCAGACCATTCTCAACATGCCAACATTGGACAAATACGAAACTCCTTAAATCCAATGTGTGTGAATTAATCAACAAATTACAAATTTAAATTCATCACGGCCTGGTGGACCAGAAATGTTCTGAACAAAGCTCAGGCTAGAGCTACCAGTGGACTGTAATTTACTATTTAAATAATCAAATACAAACAAGGGGCAAAATTTAATCTTCAATTTGAGCCAGGTTATTTGTACAGTTAAACTCTGCATTAATGAACAATAAAAAAAAGAGCAAAAACTCACCAGATTTAATCCAAGCTTGACTACTTGCCCTTTTAAGCCTTTATTAGGTGTTTTGATCAGGTTCAGGTGGGATGAAATCTGGGAATAAGACAGGTTTGGCTTCCGGGCTGTATTTTCGCGTTCAACTTGCAGGCTCTGCACTGTGTTTCGAACAAAGCTCAAACTGGATTCTTTATAAATTCAAATCCGATTCAAATTAATTCAATTTAACACTATTTACGCTGTTATACTCATAATTCACACACACTACACTCAAACAATTATTTACAAGAAATTTCCGATCGAAATTACATGACAAAAATACAAATTTGGTCTTGCACAAGAGAACGGGCTGACCAAACAAGAACGACTGACGAAACAAAACTAACTGAAAACTAGGATGACAAGGCAAAAACAGCTGGACGATCTGCGTTTGGGCAAACAAGCCTGCTATTGGCAGAACTGCAGTCTGAGATTTTGGCGCTACAGTTCGAATTCTCTGGCCAGACCAAAAATAAAGTTGGTACCTAAAATAAATTATGTCATCTCATGATGATAACACAGAAATTATTAATCATTTGTATTTATTCTTTTTTGAATAAGGATTCATTTGTTCTTCAACTATGTTTTTTTATTTTAGATGCTAATAAAGTAGGCCTTAATTTTCAATTAGCATAGAAACTATCACAGTATACTAGGAATAAAACCAAATTTGTTGTTTTATTTTTGGTCAAATAAACTGATCAATATAGAAAAAAGTATTGGAAATGCATGTAAAACAAAAAGGTTTCTTCAAATTAATTAATAGACTAAAAATGTTTGACTTACCTGTGAAATGGTATTTCATTTCCTTCAACATGCCCATTCTTGCATCCAAATGCAACACAATTATACATCACCATTTTTCGGTCGTATAATTATTCAATTCTACGCATTTTACAACAAATACATCACAATATTTGAGAGAAAAGGTTGTGATCTGATACTGATAGCCTCAATACTCATTCAAATCCATTTTTTAACTTTAAAAATGAAAAATTGTACTCAAGAGCTGCAACAACCTGCTTGAATGTATGAGTACAAGAGAGAAGGGAATCCCACACGGTATGCCTGTCTCACTCACTCCGCCTTACACACTTTTAGCTGTAGCTTAGCATTGGACAGCCCATTCCAGTTAGTATAGAGTTAACTGGTTTTCTGTTGTAATTATTTTTAATCGGTAGAGTTCATCTCCAAGGCATGTTAACAACAACGTTTTTTTTCTCTTTTTCTATATTTTTTCAAATCAATCTCATTTTCCTGTGTCACAATGAAAGAGGTTAACGCTCATACCTATATTCATCAGTATGCTGTTCATTGCCTTTTACTTGTCTCTTTTTTTCTAACCAACTACAGTATCTTGATTAAGTCATCTGCTTTCTTTTCTTCTATCAATCATTCGCTGATTCTCTAGGATTTATTTCAACATTGACTGCTGTAGAATGTTTACATTGATGGAGCCGAACTGCTTGGGCCATCTTATAAAGCGTTATCTTATTGTGTGATAGCGCTCGACTTTTTAACCATTTATTTTCTTTTTATCTCTTATGATTTCTTTATTTCTTCTCTCATTTCTTTCTTTGTGTTTGTCTGTCAGTATGAATGTGATAAGTGTCTTTTTGTAGCTTCCCATTGTTTCGCCGATTCACCCCTCTCTTCTGCCTTGCTGCCTCGTTGCAGCCATCTTGTCTATACAGCAAGATGATAGCGTGGCCGCGCTGAGTGTTGGCGGTTCCCTCAAGCGGGCATTCTCTCCTTTCCTAGATTGACTTAAGATCGCTCATGTTAATGTGCAATCCCTTCTCTGTCATATGAATGAATTGTCACACACTTTCAAGGGCAAAGATTGTGACATCATTCTTATATCCGAGACCTGGTTGAAACCGACAATCCCTAATCGACTTGTTGCACTCGAGGATTATGTGCCTATTCGGAATGACCGGTTACACAAGAATGAGGGAGGGGTTGCTGCGTTTGTCAAGCGTTCTCTGCTGCCTGTTCATAAGTTTTCCTCTGATACCTCCCGTGCTGCCAGACCTGAATACATGTTTATTGAGGTCAAGTGTAACGGAGTTAAAATGTTAATAGCAGTATGCTACAGGCTGCCTCATATTGGGTATATGTCAGAATTTGAGGAAGCACTACTTGAGCTGATGGTGCTCTATGAACATGTGGGCATCATGGGTGACTTCAATACTGACTTACTTGGACCAGATACTCATGACAAAATACAACTGACCACTATGTTTTTTGCGAATGATAAGACCTTTCTGACTCTCCAAGCTACGCACCATACATCCACTTTGGACACATTGCTTGATCTTATTGCAGTTGCCAATGTGAGAGCAGCTGTGTGCCATGGGCAGATCTCCTTTCCAGGCCTTTCTGCACAGGATATGATATTCCTTGTTTAAAATATTAAGAGGCCTAAACCTAAACCAAAAATAATCACTTACAGAGATTATAAGAATATCAACTATCACAATTTGTTCAATGATGCAATTAACCTTGACTGGTTACAGATATTCCACACTAACAATGTTAATGTTATGTTGGACATTCTTAACCAGAATATAGTTTCTCTTTTTGAGAAACATGTTCCTTTAAAAAATCGCAGAGTAACCAGAGATCCTGCTCCATGGCTCACAGATGAGATACACCAGCTAATGAGGGATCGAGATTATTGGTGCAAAATTGCAAGAGTGTCAAAATGCCCCAATGATTTCAACCATTATAAGCGTTTGAGAAACTCTTGCATGCAAACAATTAGAAATGCGAAATCCACATTCTATCGTAACTTGATCTCCTCAAAGCGATCATCAACTTCATCTCTTTGGCGTGCTCTGAGGGAGATTGGGGCTGACAAGGAGAGGCAGGTACCGACTGTTGCTCACTTGCTGGATGATCTCAATGACTTCTTCACTGACATCCCTGTAAGTTTGGACCAAGCTAGTGCTCACTTTGACTCTCTGCCTGATTTTCATCCCGATGAGGACTTCTACTTCTCCAATGTCACGGAGCAAGAGGTCTTCTTGGCTGTCCATCGAGTGAAGAGTAATGCTGTTGGTGCAGACGGTATCCCAATCAAGTTCATCGAAATTATCCTTCCTTTTATCCTCCAATTTCTCACCCATTTGATCAATACCTCACTTTTAATGTCAGTTTTTCCTAATGACTGGAAGCTATCCATAGTGATTCCCTTGAACAAGATCCCTCACCCTCTCCCCATCTGATTACAGGCCTATTAGCTCATTGTCTGTTTTGTCCAAGGCTCTGGAAATCATCATTCACTCTCAATTAAGCTCATTTATCCATGGTTCTGGATTGATTGGTGACTTTCAATTGGGGTTCCGTAGTGTCAGTGGTCATAGCACCACCTCTGCACTCCTAAGAGTCACTGACGACATTCGTGAGGCTATGGATGGTAGAGAGTTAACAGTTCTAGTCCTAATAGATTTTAGTAAGGAATTCAATAGCATTTTCAATCCTACTTTCCTCTTTAAACTCAGAAACTTAGGTTTCTCCAACTCCACTGTGGCATGGGTGAGGTCCTATCTCCAGGGTCGGTGTCAGTGTGTGAAAAATGGGGATGCCTCTTCACGGTGGCTTGAAGTGAACAGAGGAGTTCCTCAGCGTTCGGTATTGGGTCCTCTGCTGTTCAACATCTACATAAATGACGTGACAAGCACTCTACTTACGACCAGACATCACCTGTATGCTGACGACTTGCAAATATACCGGCACTGCAAGAAGAATGACATCACAGTTGATGAAGTTAATTCTGACTTGACTTGTTTGGTATGATGGACTGGAAATTAATGAGACTAAATCAAAATCAATAGTGATAGGTTATTCAAGACTCTCAAACACACTTGACATAACTAATGGACCATTTATGAAATTGGATAACATACAATTGCAATACAGTTCTGATGTGAAAAATCTAGGACTTACAATGACTAGGACTCTTGACTGGACCAGCCACGTGACTCAGACTTGTAACAGGGTCATTGGGGGGGATCATGACATTGAAGAGGATCTCTGACTTCATTCCTTTTTCAATGAAAGTTATGTTGGTCAAGACTCTGATCATCCTGATCTTCAACTACTGTGACATTGTGACTCTAGATATGACAGTTCAACTTCTGCAGAGGATGCAGCGTGCACATAATTACTGTGTTCGCTCTATCTTTAACCTGAGACGTGACGACCATGTAACTGAATTCTTTGACAGACTTGAACTCATGAAGCTGCGTGAGAGTAGATCACATCATGCTTTGTGCTTCCTCTATAAGATATTGAAAACTGAAACCCCTAAGTATCTGGCAGTAGAGTACCGTTACTTGGGTGATTTTGGTCGTGGAGGAATGTGGCATGGATCCCATCTGCTTGCTGTCCCAACACATAGGACTGTTATGTACAACAAGTCGTTCCTTGTGACAGCCTGTAGTTTGTGAAATTCTCTGCCTGCTGAGCTAAGGCTTGTTGAGGGACATCATCTGTTTGGCGTGGCTGTCTTGCAGTGGATCAGAGGTGGTGGACTCGGCTGGAATGTCCACTGAATCTTAACGTGTGTGTTGATGTGTGTGTGTGTGGTGTGTGTGTGTGTGTGTGTGTGTGTGTGTGTGTGTTGTGTGTGTGTGTGTGTGTGTGTTTGTGTGTGTATGTGTGTGTGTATGTGTGCCCTTACTTCCTTTAATTTATTCCTATTCCTCTCTTTCTTCTTTTCTACTTATATCGAAATGATCTATGGATTTTGAACTGACATTTCTTCTGTTTTCACTTTCCACTTTCCTCTTTCTTCTTATTGTACTATTTTCACTTATTCAAATTAGAAAGAAATTTTAATTTCTTTTCTTTCTTTCATTTGCTATTTGGAAGTTTTTTATTATTTTGTAAAATTAGTTTTTTATCTTATAATCTTTGTTGTACAGTGTTTAAGTTTTACTTAGAATTGTATTGGACGGTTAAGTGTAAGAGAGGGCCAGCTGCACCCTAACTTCGCCCTCCTAGGTTTTTAATAAAGGCAGTCGATCAACCAATCAATCTTCTTCTTCTTCTTCTTTTTCTTCTTCTTGTTCTTCTTCTTCTTCTTCTTCTTCTTCTTCTTCTTCTTCTTCTTCTTCTTCTTCTTCTTCTTCTTCTTCTTCTTCTTCTTCTTCTTCTTCTTCTTCTTCTTCTTCTTCTCCTTCTTCTTCTTCTTCTTCTTCTTCTTCTTCTTCTTCTTCTTCTTCTTCTTCTTTGTCACTTGAAGAAGGCAATTCCCTGAGAAATGGAAGTTTGCTCTGGTTCGCCCTTTGAATAAAGTTGCATCACTCAATAAAGTTGAGGATTTCAGACCAATCATTGCTATTGGTCTTAGACCCAGGATTTTAGACTCATCTATGCCCAAGTTGTGAAATTTCTAGACAAAAAAAATAAGCTTCATAACTTTCAATTAGGCTTAAGGAAATCCCATTCAACTGAGACAGCTCTGCTTCATTTCACTGATTATATGAGGTTAGCTATGGACCAGAGAAAATGCACCACCCTCATCCTATTTGATTTTTCTAAAGCATTCGATACTGTTGATCATACAGTCCTTTTGAATAAGTTGGCTATTCTTGGTTTCAGTCACAACTCGTTAGTTTGGTTCAAATCCTATCTTTTAGGTAGGAAACAATGCTTATGAACTTTATGCATGGAGTACCACAAGGTTCAATTTTAGGCCCTCTCCTATTCAATTTGTATGCTAATGACCTTTCTTCCATTATCAAATTCTCAAGTTCCCATACTTATCCAGACGACCTTCAAATCTATTTTAGCTGTCCCATAACAAAAATTAATGAAACAGTGGGAATAAAAGGATTAAATTAATCAGGATATCAATTCGATAGTGGAATGGACAAAGAAAAATGGCCTCAAGCTTAATCTCATCAGAACACAACCCATTATAATTGGATATTCTCGTCTTATAAACAATATTGAACTTGAATCGATTCACAAAATTAGTGTAGATGGTAATGACATTCCTTACTGTAGCTCAGTTGAAAATTTATGCATTATTATGACTAATACTCTTGACTGGTGAGAACAAGTGAACAAAGCTTGTAAGAAGGTATTCTGTGCCATGCATGCATTGAAGAAAATGTGCAATGACCACTGTAGAAACATTGAACTATTATTGGTTCAATCTCTCATCTCCCCACTATTAATGTATTGTTATTATTCTGTTCTTAACGATATGCAAGTCACTCTGAATGATAAACTACAGCGTTGCCAAAATTATTGTCTACGTTTTGTCTAATCTCTCCAATGCCATGATCATATCACCCCAGCCCACACTGCTAGTTCAACATTGAAGCTTCCGGATCAAAGGCTTTTTCGAATAGTCAAGCTTGTTAGTGATATCTTGAAATATGGTAATCCAAACTATTTTAAAGATTTCAAATTTGTCTCTGAAGGTAGGAAGATAGATGCTCCACATACTAGAACCGGAGAAAGTAATTTAAGGATACCCAATCATTGAACCACGATTTTCACAAAATCTTTTCCAGCTAGTGCCTGTCAAGCATGTAATGCACTTCCCGTGACTATCAGAGTAGATGAGATTTAAGACTTCAGACGGACTTTTTTGCTTGAAATCCCCTCCTCCCTCTCGCCCCTCGTCCATCCCGCCTCCCCTGCCACCGCCCGGTGGGTGGGGGGTGTTCTAAAAATAGATTTCCCCCCCCTCTCTCTCTCTCCCACTCTCCCTCTCCTTCTCATTCTCCCTCTTCCTCTCCCTCTCTCTCTTATCTTATCTTATCTAATCTAATCTTATCTTATCTAATCTAATCTTATCTTATCTAATCCAATCTTATCTTATCTAATCTAATCTTATCTTCCCCTCCCCCAGTGAGGATGAGGGGGATGAAGAAGGAGAGAGTGATCTCTCTCTCTCTCTCAGTGAGGGGAAAAATAATTTCCCTTTGAGGGAAAAATTCTCTACTGACAGATTAAATTGAATCCATTCTCAAATTCTCTACTGTCAAATTAAAGTGAATCCATATTACTACATCTATGCTGTCAAATTAAAGTGAATCCATATTTCTACATCTATACTGTCAAATTAAAGTGAATGCTTATTTCTACATCTAATGCTTAATAATAATAATGGTTTGCTTTCCACCTGACAGTTAGGAAAACTCAATCAATTTATATTGAATTTTCATGTGCTGTACAAACCACAGGCGTTATTGTTTAAGTGTTTCTCCGAGAATATCTATAGTAAATTTAGAATGAGCTAGCATATCCAAAAATAGGTATAGATATCCTCAGACCTATTTCACTTGGAAGTCATACTCAAGCTCTATTGATGTCTGACATATCTCAACAGAGAGAGGTCAATGATCTAAGTTGATCTTTCACATTTTTTATCTGCAATGTCATACAAGCATTTCCAAAGTTAGTCAGAATTTGTAACAATAGTTGACAAATCATTTGCACTACAATAATGTAGAAGACCGCTGTCTAGTATATCGAGCAATTCGAAAATCTCAGATAAAATTGGAAAGTGTACATTTTCTGTTTTTGTTAACGCTAAATCAACATCATTGCCTTGGAATCCTGTTGAAAATTTAATATTCTTTGCAATTGAATCAAATTCATTAAATGAAATTGACATCAAGAGCCGAGTTAATTTTTTGAATTTTGCAAAGCTTAAACACTGCATGTCCTTCATTGCTATGAACTATAATTGATAAGGCACGAGGTGCACTTAGCTGTAACAGATGTCTGTGAGGGGGCGTATCTCGCTTCTAAAAAAATTAATTGCAGCTCGCGTGCTAACAGCAAAATGAGGTGGGCGTAGCTTTTTCGATACGTGCTTGCTCAATCAAGTCTAGACTGAAACTAAACCAAAATGCACAAGGAAATATCTGAATGAGAAATTTGTTTTCAACATAGAAAAAGTTCATTTACACATTTCACTACAACAATACATAATTTCATCTTCAATTCTAATTAGCTTATCCATAGACAAATTATGAGGACGGTAATAACACAATAATAGTCTCTTATGTCATTTAAATTAACCGTGCTTAGAAAAATGTCTTTCAATTGTTTCGCCAAACTATAATTTTCACGAGATGATTTCTTAATAGCAATTTCACATTCATCATACCAATCAATACAGTTTTTTAACCTCACTTCCAACTCATTGTCGGCAGCTAACCACTTTGTCGGATCTATGTTGTTGAGCGAATGAAGAAAACTATGTGTAGGCAGGTACTATTATAGAGTAATTGGGCGGCCTTTCTTCATTAATTGACAACAGACAACATGTTCGTGCTTTATGCAGTCTCAATGCATGCATGCAATAAACACACTGAATCTCTTTTCCATTGTAGAAGAATCCATAACGAGCAAAGTTTCTGTGAATTCATGTACATCGGCGCCATTTTCATACTTAGCATTCAATTGTTTTCGCACAAGAAATTATTTGTTTGATACATATTTTTAAACAACAAAGAATTATAATGCTGAGCACTGAACAAAGAACACTGCCCATCTGGTCTATTTTTATGAATGTTACACACAGCATAACACCATGAACTAGTGAAAAAGCTGAAATCAGGTTTTGGAAAATCCTCTGGTATACATTGAACGTTAGTATGTAATCTTCTCAAAAACTTGGCTTTCTCAGTTCCTTTTGTGAAAATTTTCTCATAACCTACAAGGTAATCACGTATTAATGAGTCACTGAATTCTAAATCTCCATCTTCCCATTTTATTTTATGATAGTCACGTTCTAACCATGTTACATCGTTATACAATTTTGCACTCAATTCTGTCTTTGCGAATGGTGATTTGAAATGGAATACAATATAATTATTGAACTGATCAATTATGGCAAGTTCTTTTACAATAATTTGATTACAATCTTGTTTAAACCAGTGAAGATCAACTGTAGCAATTTTCGCACTCGCTTGCTTGTCCACTTCTTTCTCTTCGGCGGGCTCGTTGAATCCTTCGTCTTTCTCCTCCTCTTCTCGATTCTCCTCCTCCACCTGCAGCGGCTTCGGTGTACTGAACCTTGCTTCATAATAGAAACTATCAGAATCAAGATCACACTGAATACCAATAGAGTGAGTTTGTGGCTTGTCCAAAATATCAGAACACAAAGAATAGGACATGTTGCCTGTTCAAAGGTGAAACTGATAATGAACCAAATTTGTCAGAGTGCACACCTTATATAGCCGGTGCACAAATTACTGAACTTCTTTCACCATGCTTGTCAGAGGTGTGTACTCCATCACACGATCGCTAATTAAAACGCAATAGGCAGAAGTATTTGCAAGTACTGCACTATTAAATTCCATTTCAATATGAACATCTGTCGATGATTTCAAATGACTTGCTTGGTGTGAACAATCTACAACAATCAGCGGTGTTGATTCACAAAACGTTTTAGAGTCAATTTCTGTTCCGAGTTCGCTATTGATTGAATGATTATAATACGAGGGCGCGAAATCCAGGAACATGCGGTATAATACCTCCTTTTTACCTAGCAGATTTTCATATGGATAATACTCGCTGTTCAAATATACATTAACATTGTAAATACCGCAGCTATCGAAATTAGATATTGATTTTTTAATTTTATTCTTACGATCAGTTTGAAATGCAATTATAACGTATTTTGGACTATCAAAACTCGATGTGGTGCAAACTGCCCAAGAATGGTTAAGTGAATTTTGCAAATTTGGTAATTCACAAATTTCCCAATGTTGGAAACCTAATTTCAGTGGAGTGTCAGCATCAAGCAGTCTCAAAAATTCCAGTCTTACATGATCTTCTAAAGTTATGTAGGGCATTCTCCATTGCAGTTTTGTAATTTTCACACTAACGTTTGTTCCACTTGCCGACTCAACACAATTTAGATCTGTCGGTGACCTCAATAAGACGAGTTCCTGTTTCAAATTTAAAATTATTCTTTGAAAATCTTCAAAAAACAGGAGGATTAATTTGAGCGGTACACAGAAAGTGAATTTATTATCCGTTAGCTCATATCCTGCTCTGTCAAAACCAGCCAAGTGATATGTGTTTTTATCGAGCGTATTCTTCACTAGAATAGCTTCAATTGTGGATGTTAATCTAATTAATCTTGATTTAGAAATTTGCTGACCTGCTAATTCATATCGTATTTTATCAAAAAGGTTGCCGATTACATTACTGCTCAATTTATAGTCTGCTGCAACTGGTGCATCAGCTGGCTCTGTTCCCGGTTTTGTACAGTTAACTGTTCCCTTAATAAATATGAATGATTTGCAAGGTAAAGAATAGACATCTAAAGAATTTATACCAATACGTGCCCCGTCAGAGTTTTTTATTTCCTGTCCGAATAAACTGTATGAGTGTGAAATTGGAATTTGGTTATATCATTATAAAACTTATCATAGGTCTGTCTCCACATCCAGAATTTCACTAGTTGCTGCGCCATACATGACGCCAATCAACTATAAAACCCAACTTTTCTAATATTCTCGCGCTTTTAGCCGACAAAGCACATTTGTTTTTAGGTGTTGACGCTCTCATGTTCGTCTCTCTAATGACATCACGTGTACACGTCTTATTTGAACGTGGATTGAAAACAAGATAACCCATTACTTTTCACGTATGTGTAACCTTATTGTAATTGTATCTCCACGGAAATCAATAAACGATCCATTCTGGTTTGTTACCTTTACATTAATAGTTTGAATTCGATGCGTATTCAAAGGTACATAAATAATCGGTGATGGTACTTCGTTTATTAAAAAGCCGCTAGGAACCTTTGGTAAAAATTAGTAGATTATATGTTTTTGTTTTCTGTCAGAGTAACTACCACATGCTAAATTACACTCAACTACAATACTACCAATGCTTGTTATGTTAACCAAATGCTGAGAATAATGCCATTTATTTGGCTGCAAAACAACATTATCAAAACCAAGTATCTTAGCAATCGAATCAGAACGTGTTAAATCAATAGGCTTATCAGAATGAATTTCAATCTTCATAGTATTTGCGTTTGCACATATAATAAGTTTATTCTTCTTCTCATCAATATTCAATTTATTCTTTAGAGATTTTATAATATCCTCAACTTCATATGCACCCGTATCCAACTCGATTAATCTATCACCATATTTGAAGCTGGAATTTGTTCCTTTGTTAATGTTTGCAATACTATTGTAACTACAAAAATTAATCAATCCAATTTCCCATTCACGATTTTTATCCAATTCTATAATTTCTTGTAAATGTTCATAGAGGTTACTTGTGTTAGATCTTAATGTAATAACAACCATCTTGTGTGTGTGTGCGTTCAGCACAAACACTTAATTACAACTGATTTGCAAGAAACAATAATGTGAGATGACCACAAATATCACTATTCAATGGTTGCATGTGCTCAACATTATAAAATATATTTACTCCAATTTGTTTTTTCCAATATTTGTCGAATTCGTATGGCGGTTGTAAATTCCCAATTGGATCAAAATACCAAACATTAGAGCCAACTTTCTTATATGCTACCCAATGTGTACCATCCTCGCTTTCCCTTGCTAAATTCACAATGGCATTCTCGTTTTTTAGAATTTTTTGCAATTTCAGCAACCCCCACTCCTCCTCCCCCTATCACGTGACCTTGGTTCCACCGATCACTGCTCTTATCCTGGATGATGTCACATTGGATTACAACCTTCTCTGCTCACATTTTCCTCTATTTACAATACCTTAAATTGAATACAAAATACAACTCTTTCCTTATGTCTACTGGGGTTATGCTTTAGAACATCTAGCTTAATTCTAATTTTATAATTCAAATCAATGTTAGAGCTCTCAAATTCCTCCTCTAACAAATAGTTAGACACATACAATTCTTCTAGGCTCTTGAACTGTAAAATATACCGTATCTTGTTTCTATTGTACACTTCTTTTATTGCAATAATGACTAATTCTGTTCCTTCTTGTAGATTCTCTAATCTTTTGCACTGTCCTACTTTTACTTTCCCTTTAATTTCCAGCATTGTGATGTTATTATACTGCTCCACTTCTGTCTGTGTGAATGGGGTGTCTTCCAAGTTTTTCCAAACATCTGACAGAAACTTAATTGATTCTATTCTAGGAAATGTATGACCATTATAGCTTGACATACCATTGACTGTAATTACACAAATTTTCTCTTTCCTTGGTAGACAAATTATTTCTTTTTGGTCATTGTATGGGATTACAAAATAACCCACTTTCTTAAGGTCTTCTATTGCATTGTATGCATTTAGAAAAACATTTTTATGGGAGCCCTTTGCAAAGTAAACATGTTTCGAACCTTCCTTTTCTCCTAGAACACCTACATATGGAAATTTTCCCTTATTATTTACAGAAAATGCAGTCACATTATAAACCCCCCTAGGCTCAAAATTCCTCCAATGTGAATAAAAATATGGCTCAAGTTCCTCTCTCAAATTTTCTACTTGTTTCTCAAATTCCATAAGTTGTTTGTGCTGCTCCTTTATGCTCTCTGTAGCCTCTAAAAACTCAATTTTCCTCAGTTTTAGATCAATTTCATCCAGTTCTAGCTTATGCTTCTTGGCTGATAGCACTGAGATAAGAGACAAGGCCTGTATCTCTTTAACAGGGTATGGGAGAAGCTTACAGGTTATGTTTGCTCGTTTTCTTAAGACTTGTGGTATCAAGTTACCTGTTGCTACAAGGCCCAACTCATCTAGGTCAACAACTTTAGATATGCTAGAGAAAACTGTGGTTGACTTGGAGAAATAAGTCTCTCCACTCTTAATATAACACTTTTGTATAAAACTAATATTGTCCTTGTTGTCTGTATCCTCGAAAATTTCCACATAATTAATGGGTAGTAGATTGAAGCTAAATGCAGAGATTACATAGGATATTATTCTATTTCGTTGTTGTGGATTAGTAGGCAGATTTAATTGTACTCCAGTCAATTTCTTGGTATTGCTATTTCCCCAGTAAACATATTGTAAGAGATTGTTTAAAACCAGACAACAGCTATTCTTCAAATTGTTTGTTAGTTTAGTCCACATTTTAGCTAAGGATACAGAAAATATAGGAGCATTTTGGAAATTATTCTTACTGTCATTTAAGAGTGACAAGCAATCTTGAATAGGGTCAAATTGATCAGAGCTATAGTTATTTCTAATGCTGTAGTTATGAATTGTTGCTTCCAAACGAGTAATACAATGCATTTTAGCCAAGTCAGAGGTAAAGGTTTCACATAATCTTGTATCTGGACAAGCAATCAAGTCTACAATATGGTTACCTAGCTGCTTATTTACACCAGGGCTTGTCATTTGACAAATAAACTTATTATAAATTTTTACTCTCACATTATTATTAACCCAAGTCAAGCAATCAATTCCAACAGTTCCATCATTATTCACAATTACATTATAGTCTTCTTTATATTCTCCTTGGAAACAAAAACAATGATTTTTAGTTAGAAAATCACACATCCCACTCTTGTTAAATATTCCAGCAAAGTCCTGTGTTATGTCCAAGTCCAGAAGATAGAAATGTTTCTTCCTAAGCTGCTCCAATATTGTTGGTAACTCCTCCATTAATATAGCAATGGGGACATCGGCAAGCTCTACTTTGTATGGTATCCCCACTGGATTGTAGTACTTCTGCTGCACTTCTCTATAGTTGTCCTCCCCAAGCAGTTGTAGAATCTTTTACGACATATCACTTCCACTGTCCAATAAGTATGGTAACTTTGCTTTAACTCCATGCTTAGCTGACACCATTTTGGAGAATTTTCCTCTCAAATTGAATGATCCACACATCTCCTTCCTTAGAATAAAACGTCTTTTATCCAGTTCTTGACAGTCCTCCAAACCACAAACCTTTACCAGCATAATATTGTCACAAAAGGGTTCTGTTATAGGCACAAGATTTGATTCATCCTGCACTAACAGTTCTTCTCCAGCAGTGTAATCAATTTTCCCAATGTCTGTAATAAGGTTGTCATTGCATAGATTTTCTGTCAACAGCCACAAACCAAACCGCTCATTGGTAGGCTTCATTTTATTACCACAAAGCTGAGAAACACTTTGGAAGAAGCCATGTTCACTGTTTCGCTGCTACTATCAAACTGAGCGAATGTCAATTATTCTGGAGTATTTATAGGGATACAGCTAAGGAGAAGGATACTGCGCATGCGCAATGATAACTAGATTTTGTGTGAAGGGAGTGTCTTCCAAGTTTTTCCAAACATCTGACAGAAACTTAAGTGATTCTATTCTAGGAAATGTATGTCCATTGTAGCTTGTCATAGCATTGAGTGTAATTACACAAATGTTGTCCCTCCTTCTCCGCATTCCTCTCTCATTTTTTCTTTCCTGCTGAACGAGTGGAGGAAGAGGACAAAGGAGGAGGAGGAGGACAAAGGAGGAGAACAGAGGACAGTTTTTGTCCTCGGAGGGGAGGATTTTTGTCCTCGGAGCACAATTTTTGTCCTCGGAGGGGAGGAGGAAGATAACGGAGGACAAAGGAGGACAAAGGAGGGTAAAGGAGGAGGAAGAGGACAAAGGAGGAGGAAGAAGGACACAGCAAATCAAAGGTTAGTTGGTTATTTGATTGGTGTGTGCTCATAAGAGAGGGTGGTGGAGTGGGGGTCACTGAAATTGCATCACCGAAAGCATAGCAAGGTGATTTCTTACCTATATGAAGAGACAGGGAATCTTCGTTCAACGAGAGAGAGGTGAGGATATCGTGATTCCGGACACTCCTCTGCCACAATCTACACCGACTACCTGGGCGCCACGACAAGCGGTGCTGTCAACTCAACCCAGTAAGCAGCCGGTGAAGAGGAGGCTAGTTTTCGAGGACGAGGCTGTGCTCACTCAATCAAAGGTTAGCTTAAAGAAATATTATTATTGTATTCAATCAATCAATCAATCAATCATTTATTTCTTTCCAAAACATACATGAAAATGTACATGAAAAAGTCAAAAACTAAAACTAACTTAAAGCTAAAGAGAAATCAGTGACTGTATAAAATTCATTTTTTTTACAGTAAACTCGTTTATACTATTATACTATTAACATGTATTGTGTACAAAATCTTTATAAAATGTGAATTAGTTTTTTTAAAACTAATTTCCAATGGATAAAATCTTTTGTGCACATTACAAGTCTATGTTTATTTGAATAAATTGAACTATGAAATTACTGATTCTTATACTGTGAGTGAAGTCAAGACTGAGCTTGACTTCTAATTGTGCTATCAAAACAATCTGAACACAGATAAATTTTCATGATAGTTGCATTGAAATTTGGATAAAAATTCAAAATAAACATGTTTTAGTAATTTCGATAACAAATTCGAGTATGTTGCATGAAAGATTATACTGAAACAATTCAATTATCTAGCAATTTGAATTGAGTTATGTTAAAGTAATTGGAGAATTTCCGAGTTATTACTTATATATCATTATTATTACTTACTATATCAAATTACTAATTCGAATAATACATTGTTATTTGAATTATGAAAAATCCGATCACATGCATAAACTGTTTATAATATTTCGTGTGAAACAAAATTATTGTTGATAAAAATGTGCATGTAATGAACTGAAAAATTTTTCGAGTCAATTATCTAGCAATTTGGATTGAGTTATGTTAAAATAATCAGAGAATTTCCGAGTTATTACTTACTTTCAGTTTTGAGTGGTGGATCTGTTGAGCAAGTTCTCTCTCTCTCTCTCGTATGATTTGATGATGAAAAATCTGAAACAAATAAGAGTCTAATGAAATATTTTTTCAACAGAAACGTGTGCCGGAAGAGGAGGAGGAGGACAGCTCGATCGTGCCTCTCTTGAGGGAGGAGGGGGAAGTGGAGACAGAGGACGAGAACGAGATGCAATCAGAGAACTTTCTGAGATTGTTGAATAGGCGCGCCGAGAAGCCATGGACGCCTCTCCGCGAGTTGGAAGAGGGGTTGCCATATCCGATATGTGACGTGAGAGAGGCGTCCAACCAGCACGGACGGCAAATTGTGCTCAAAATCCGGGTACCCGGACTACGTACAACAGATGTTCATCTTCCAGAAAGATTTACCCGGATTTTGAGCACAAAAGACATTGAAAATTTTAAATTGAAGTGCAAAACCTTATCTCTGTTTGTAAAGCATGTTAATGCTTTTATGACTGACATAAAAATTGTTAAATGCTAAATTAGCATTTAGCATTTTTTATGTCACTGACCATCTAGCATTAACATGCTTTACATGTTAATATGTATGTGTCAGTAGTGTTCAATAAATAGTTTTTTTGTTATTCTATAAAAATTGTTCTCAATTCTCACCTGTTATACACAGTTCACTAGAAGTAGTAGTAAGACACGTACACAACCAGACGTTCAGTCAGCACTATGCACTTTTATTATGAGTGCTTGTCTATGAGAATGTATTTTTAAAGCTTGTTGTACGCACGCACAAGGGCGAGCGTCAGACACAGCAGGCAGTCGCTCACTCAGTCAAGGCCGACTTCCTTGTTGTGAAAGGTCGGGCATTGCTCCCTCACATCTGTTTTGACACACGCTCATATCTGTATGGGCGGAACACTTCCTCCTTTCAAATTGTGTTTGCCTTTTCAGATTTGCTATTTGAAAAGAATAACTCTTTTAATGAAAGAAAATTCTTTTCAAATAGCAAATCTGAAAAGGTGAATTCGATTTGAAAGGTGAATTCATTTCTGAATTAATAGAAAATCCAATTTTCTTTCAAATTAAGTTAGTGTTATGATTAATTAATTAACTTTAGTTAATGTTCAACCATTGAGTTGTAAGGTAATGAAAAATGGTATGTAGGAGAAAGCAAACTCCAAGGAAACGAGGCAGAGTTATCTTAAGCTCTGCTGCCAGAGTACTTAAGGGGGCGGCGGGTGCTGCTACAGGTATTACTTCAACTATTTTAAATAAATTGATCGATATTACACCTGTGGAGATCCCAATAGCCCCTGGCTACCAGTATTGTGGCCCTGGCACCAAACTTGAAAAGCGATTAGCAGGAGGTGACCCGGGAATTAACAAACTTGACCAGGCTTGTAAGGCACACGATATAGCATATTCACAAGATAGTGATAATGCAAATCGATTGAAAGCTGACAGAGCACTAGCGAACGCGGCGTGGGAGATTTTTGAAAATCCGAAAACTCCCCTTGCAGAGAGAGGACTCAGCTACCTAGTTACAAACGTGATGAAAGCTAAAAATTACTTTGGTGGTTCTTTGAGAAAGAAGAAGAAGAAGAAGAATGAGGGGAGAAGTTATAGTAATGATATTAGGCGCAAAGCTATAGCTCAGTTGAAAAAGCATATTGCAGGAAAAGGGTATTTTTTGAAGCCTTTTCCTAGTATTAGTGGGGGCAGAATTTTAATTCCACCCCCACCCCCATCATCATATGGAGTGAGTTTATTCGGGAACGCGCCAACCATTCTCCCCGACAACTGTTCTCCCCGACAGCCGATCACCTTTTCAAACCAGTTTTTAGGGTATCGGTTGTCGCCGGTCAACGCCGTCAACCGTTCTCCTTTTCGAGCAGGTTTCAGTAGGGGATCGGATGTCGGGGAGAACAGTTGTCGGAAGCGCTCGAGGAGAACGGTTGTCGGGAACGCTTCCGACAGACGTTCTCCTTCTTTTCAGTAGGAGAACGGATGTCGGGGAGAATGGTTTTCGGAAGCGCTTGAGGAGATCAGTTGTCGGGAACGCTCCCGACAAACGTTCCCCTCACCACATCACATGAAATCACCATTCTGGCTGGCTCTCTCCTTGAAATTATTACAGATTCAGCTAAGAGGTATATATATGCTAGATGCATTACCCAAAAAAATTCTAAAAAACGAGAATGCCATTGTGAATTTAGCAAGGGAAAGCAAGGATGGTTCACATTGGGTTGCATATAAGAAAGTTGGCTCTAATGTTTGGTATTTTGATCCAATTGGAAATTTACAACCGCCATACGAATGGGACAAATATTGGAAAAAAGAAAATGGAGTAAATATATTTTATAATGTTGAGCACATGCAACCATTAAATAGTGATATTTGTGGTCATCTCACATTATTGTTTCTTGCAAATCAGTTGTAATTAAGTGTTTGTGCTGAACGCACACACACACAAGATGGTTGTTATTACATTAAGATCTAACACAAGTAACCTCTATGAACATTTACAAGAAATTATAGAATTGGATAAAAATCGTGAATGGGAAATTGGATTGATTAATTTTTGTAGTTACAATAGTATTGCAAACATTAACAAAGGAACAAATTCCAGCTTCAAATATGGCGATAGATTAATCGAGTTGGATACGGGTTCATATGAAGTTGAGGATATTATAAAATCTTTAAAGAATAAATTTAATATTGATGGGAAGAAGAATAAACTTATTATACGTGCAAACGCAAATACTATGAAGATTGAAATTCAGTCTGATAAGCCCATTGATTTAACACGTTCTGATTCGATTGCTAAGATACTTGGTTTTAATAATGTTGTTTTACAGCGAAATAAATGGCATTATTCTCAGCATTTGGTTAACATAACAAGCATTGGTAGTATTGTAGTTGAGTGTAATTTAGCATGTGGTAGTTACTCTGATGGAAAACAAAAACATATAATCTACGAATTTCTACCAAAGGTTCCTAGCGGCTATTTAATAAACGAAGTACCATCACCAATAATTTATGTACCTTTGAATACGCATCGAATTCAAACTATTAATGTAAAGGTAATGGACCAGAACGGATCGTTTATTGACTTCCGTGGAGATACAATTACAATTAGGTTACATATAAGTGAAAAGTAATGGGTTATCTTGTTTTCAATCCACGTTCAAATAAGACGTGTACACATGATGTCATTAGAGAGACGAACGTGAGAGCGTCAACACCTAAAAACAAACGTGCTTTGTCGGCTTAAAGCGCGAGAATATTGTAAATTATTGAATATTATAAAAGTTAGGTTTTATAGTTGATTGGCATCATGTACGGCACAGCAATTAGTGAAATTCTGGATGTGGAGACAGACCTTCAGTTTTATAATGATATAACCAAATTCCAATTTCACACTCATACAGTTTATTTGGGACAGGAAATAAAAAACTCTGACGAGGCATGTATTGGCATAAATTCTTTAGATGTCTATTCTTTACCTTGCAAATCATTCATATTTATTGAGGGAACAGTTAACTGTACAAAACCGGGAACAGAGCCAGCCGATGCACCAGTTGCAGCAGACTATAAATTAAGCAGTAACGTAATCGGCAACCTTTTTGATGAAATACGATATGAATTAGCAGGTCAGCAAATTTCTAAATCAAGATTGATTGGATTAACATCCACAATTAAAGCTATTCTAGTGAAGAATACGCTCGATAAAAACACATATCACTTGGCTGGTTTTGACAGAGCAGGATATGAGCTAACGGATAATAAATTCACTTTCTGTATACCACTCAAATTAATCCTCCCGTTTTTTGAAGATTTTCAAAAAATAATTTTAAATTTGAAACAGGAACTCGTCTTATTGAGGTCACTGACAGATCTAAATTGTGTTGAGTCGGCAAGTGGAACAAATGTTAGTGTGAAAATTACAAAACTGCAATGGAGAATGCCCTACATAACTTTAGAAGATCATGTAAGACTGAAATTTTTGAGACTGCTCGATGCTGACACTCCACTGAAATTAGGTTTCCGACATTGGGAAATTTGTGAATTACCAAATTTGCAAAATTCACTTAACCATTCTTGGGCAGTTCACACCACATCGAGTTTTGATAGTCCAAAATACGTTATAATTGCATTTCAAACTGATCGTAAGAATAAAATTGAAAAATCAATATCTAATTTCGATAGCTGCGGTATTTACAATGTTAAAGTATATTTGAACAGCGAGTATTATCCATATGAAAATCTGTTAGGTAAAAAGGAGGTATTATACCACATGTTCCTGGATTTTGCGCCCTCGTATTATAATCATTCAATCAATAGTGAACTTGGAACAGAAATTGACTTTAAAACGTTTTGTGAATCAACACCGTTGATTGTTGTAGATTGTTCGCACCAAGCAAGTCATTTGAAATCATCGACACAAATGGAATTTAATAGTGCAGTACCTGCAAATACTCCTGCCTATTGCATTTTAATTAGCGATCGTGTGATGGAGTACACACCTCTGACGAGCATGGTGAGAGAAGTTCAGTAATTTGCGTACCGGCTATATAAGATGTGCACTCTGACAAATTTGGTTCATTATCAGTTTCACCTTTGAACAGCCAACATGTCCTATTCTTTGTGTTCTGATATTTTGGACAAGCCACAAACTCGCTCTATTGGTATTCAGTGCGATCTTGATAGTTTCTATTATGAAGCAAGGTGCAGTACACCGAAGCCGCTGCAGGTTGAGGAGGAGAAACGAGAAGAGAAGGGGAGGGAGAAAGACGAAGGATTCAACGAGCCCGCCTAAGAGAAAGAAGTGGACAAGCAAGCGAGTGCGAAAATTGCTACAGTTGATCTTCACTGGTTTAAACAAGATTGTAATCAAATTATTGTGAAAGAACTTGCCATAATTGATCAGTTTAATAATTATATTGTATTCCATTTCAAATCACCATTTGCAAAGACAGAATTGAGTTGAAAATTGTATAACAATGTAACATGGTTAGAACGTCACTATCATAAAATAAAATGGGAAGATGGAGATTCAGAATACAGTGACTCATTAATACGTGATTACCTTGCAGGTTATGAGAAAATTCTCACAAAAGGAACTGAGAAAGCAAAGTTTTCAAGAAGATTACATACTAATGTTCAATGTATACCTGAGGATTTTCCAAAACCCGATTTCAGCTTTTTCACTAGTTCATGGTGTTATGCTGTGTGTAACATTCATAAAAATAGACCAGATGGGCGGTGTTCTTTGTTCAGTGCTCAACATTATAATTCTTTGTTGTTTAAAAATATGTATCAAACAAATAATTTCTTGTGCAAAAACAATCGAATGCAAAGTATGAAAATGGTGCCGATGTACATGAATTCACAGAAAAGAAACTTTGCTCGTTATGGATTCTTCTACAATGGAAAAGAGATTCAGTGTGTTTATTGCATGCATGCATTGAGACTTCATAAAGCACGTACATGTTGTCTGTCGACAATTAATGAAGAAAGGCCGCTTAATTACTCTATAATAGTACCTGCCTACACATAGTTTTCTTCATTCGCTCAACAACATGGATCCGACAAAGTGGTTAGCTGCCGACAATGAGTTGGAAGTGAGGTTGAAAAACTGTATTGATTGGTATGATGAATGCAAAATTGCTATTGAGAAATCATCTCGTGAAAATTATAGTTTGGCGAAACAATTGAAAGACATTTTTCTAAGCACGGTTAATTTAAATGACATAAGAGACTATTTGTGTTATCACCGTCCTCATAATTTGTCTATAGATAAGCTAATTAGAATTGAAGATGAAATTATGTATTGTTGTAGTGAAATGTGTAAATAAACTTTTTCTATGTTGAAAACAAATTTTTCATTCAGATATTTCCTTGTGCATTTTGGTTAAGTTTCAGTCTAGACTTGATTGAGCAAGCAGGTATCGAAAAAGTTACGCCCACCTCATTTTGCTGTTAGCACGCGAGCTGCAATTAATTTTTTTAGAAGCGAGATACGCCCCCTCACAGACATCTGTTACAGCTAAGTGCACCTCGTGCCTTATCAATTATAGTTCATAGCAATGAAGGACATGCAGTGTTTAAGCTTCGCAAAATTCAAAAAATTAACTCGGCTCTTGATGTCAATTTCATTTAATGAATTTGATTCAATTGCAAAGAATATTAAATTTTCAACAGGATTCCAAGGCAATGATGTTGATTTAGCGTTAAGAAAAACAGAAAATGTACACTTTCCAATTTTATCTGAGATTTTCGAATTGCTTGATATACTAGACAGCGGTCTTCTACATTATTGTAGTGCAAATGATTTGTCAACTATTGTTACAAATTCTGACGAACTTTGGAAATGCTTGTATGACATTGCAGATAAAAAATGTGAAAGATCAACTTAGATCATTGACCTCTCTCTGTTGAGATATGTCAGACATCAATAGAGCTTGAGTATGACTTCCAAGTGAAATAGGTCTGAGGATATCTATACCTATTTTTGGATATGCTAGCTCATTCTAAATTTACTATAGATATTCTCGGAGAAACACTTAAACAATAACGCCTGTGGTTTGTACAGCACATGAAAATTCAATATAAATTGATTGAGTTTTCTTAACTGTCAGGTGGAAAGCAAATCATTATTATTATTAAGCATTAGATGTAGAAATATGCATTCACTTTAATTTGACAGCATAGATGTAAAGATATGGATTCACTTTAATTTGACAGCATAGATGTAGTAATATGGATTCACTTTAATTTGACAGTAGAGAATTTGAGAATGGATTCACTTTAATCTGTCAGTAGAGAATTTTTCCCTCAAAGGGGAATTATTTTTTCCCTCACTGAGAGAGAGAGAGAGATCATTCTCTCCTTCTTCATCCCCCTCGTCCTCACTGGGGGAGGGGAAGATTAGATTAGATTAGATAAGATAAGATTAGATTAGATAAGATAAGATAGGAGAGAGAGGGAGTGGGAGAGGGAGAAGAAGAAGGAAAGGGAGAGAGAGAGAGCGAGTGAGGGGGGGAAATCTATTTTTAGAACACCCCCCACCCTGTGGGCGGGGGGAAGGGGGGCGAGATGGACGAGGGGGAGAGGAGGAAGGGGATTTCGAGCAAAAAAGTCCATCTGAAGTCTTAAATCTCATCTACTTATCAGGTCCATCAAGAGCTGAAATTCTGTAGCTTCATCCTGACTAAGAAAATATCTAATGGAGCAAATGACTGAAACTGTCCAGCCACTAGATCGATCACATGACAACCATCCCTCATTCATCCCACAAATACAAACCTATAAACCTGTCATAGAATAAATTGTATATATTGATGTCTCATTGAATTTAGTCAAATTGAACTGCTGCTGCTGCCACATCATGTAGGAGTAGAATAGCATGTCTCTGCACTCAACTGTTCTTAAACTGGGAATGAAAGCCACTTCACTATTGTATGCGGTATCACACTGTTTTCCCCCGTCCACTCATCAAGGTTTTCATGTTTAAACCAGTTTGCAGTTCACCATCACTGTTACCATTCTTCTTTGTTCCATCCCAAGGTCAGACATGATTGAACATGTTTGCAAATGTCAATGACCCTAAGGATCCCCTTGTTAGATGAACTTATATTGTGCAACACTTCATCACACTTTCAATTTGGATTAGTTTTTGAACATTCAATTCTATGGGTCTGTAATAACATAGGAAATCATTTATATCACAAACATTCACTGTGTTTAGAAAAAATAATTTTAATTGTTTAGCATTCATAACATCACGATTTCCACATTTTGCTTTTGCAATAGCCTCTCCACATAAATCAAACCAGTCTATGTAATCACGTAATTTCGATTCCAATTCTATATCAGCATACAACCAACAGTTGGGATCCATTACAACACTGATCAGATCTGTTCATAACCGCACACTGGAATGGATTCTGTTTGTAGCAGAGCTTTTATATGAGTGGTACAAGAACTGAAAAATCTACTGGATTAGCAACATCACTTGTAAGATTGCATATTCTCGCCTTGAGCATGTATAATTGATATCCACACCATACACATATTACCTCTTGCCCATTGTAGTATAATCCTTGTCTCGCATATTTGCGTTTCTTTTCCTTAGTATAAAATGGACACATCTTCATACTTTTCATTCGCTCTGCTTCACATAAGTAATCCACTCTTTGACCAAATACTTTCTCTGCCTTGGACAACATCAATGACAAATAATGTTCAGCGCTGAATAAAGCATAGGCTATCTACCATCAACAATACTATTATGAATTTTGCAAACATCATGAGTCCAGCAATCAGAGAACTTTCTATAATTAGCCTAGGCCTTTCAAAATTATCAGGTATTGTTTCAACATTATTGTGGAATTTCTTTAGAAATTCCGCTTTATATCCACCCTTTGTTTATATACCCTATCATAGTTTTTGAGACAAGCTTTTATTAGATCATCAGAATAATCGATTACACCTAATTCCCATTTTATCTTGTGATGATAAAACTCCAACCAACACACATCTCGATAGGTTCTCCATGGTAGCTGTGATTTTGGAAATGGTGGTTTGAAATGTAATATAACATAAGTATCTTCAGGATCAATCATTGCAAATTCCTTTAATATGAATTGATTATTCTCATCTTTGAATCCATGAAACTCAACAACAGCGAATGTGTCATCAATTCTAGCCTGTTTGAATGTGCTGCAATCCCCATCATCTCCTCCCTCAGCATCCGATCCCTCCTCCATCAACTGCTCTCCCTCCTCCTCCTTGTCCAAGTCGCACTGCACATCCTTCATATTCCACTTTCCTTGATGGTTTTGAATGACAATTTCCTCCCATCTTGAACCCCAATGATGAGTCACCAGTATAGCGAGATGATAAACTAATTTAGTCCTTCTGGTCCTCCTCTTCTTCCTTCACAGTTTCAAGTAAGGATGATGAAAGAGAGTCGTGCGATGATGATGTTGAAGTTCTGCTCGATAGCATGGTTCTTAACCTACTAAAGCTTTTTCAATCAGTCTTAGGTTATATACAACCCGCTCTCACCACGCAGGTTAGAGATAGCTTAGGTTTCTACCTATTTGAACCTCATGTGCAACTCACTAATAAATTGCATTCAACAAAATGGGATTTTCTATATTCAAAGGTGAGAGACATTTGTGAAAAGAGTTTGAGGGAAAAAATAGAAAAAACTAGAAAACAAATTGAGAAATTTGGAAACAGCTAAAGAAAAGAAAATCAGAAACAGCCCCTTAAATGAAACTTCTAATTTCAAATTTGCAAACCGATTGAAAAATCTATCAAATACAGAGTTTAATAATCAAGAGTTCTCCCTCCTAGGAATGGGAAATAAAATAGCTAGGGAAAAATTACATAAGAGAGATGTTCTACTTTTAGCAGCAAATTTGGACAAAAGTACAGACATAAACAAAAACAAGTTGTTGAGCAATAGATTGGCCTCAATACTTATAGAAGGACCTGGGAAGAATTTAGAAGCTAAGTACAAAGACAAGTTGAATTCCATTCTCGCTAAATCATTAAAAACGGTTAAAGAAAATGTGATAAAAAATGATTTAATAGTCACAAAGGCTGACAAAGGAAGCACCACTGTAATCATGGACATAATCCTTATGTAAACAAAAATGAAAACTTCATTCAGGAGAACAATTTTCACATGACAAATAAAGATCCAACTTCAAAAAGCAATTCGAACTTGAAGAAGAAAGTTAAAGGAATAAAAAGTTTACTTTCAGAAAAAGAAAAAAGGTTTGTAGTACAGATGAATCCACTATCTCCCAGACTCTTTGGATTACCAAAACTGCACAAGGAAGGAATCCCCATTAGACCAGTTGTTTCTTCAATAGATGCTCCTGCACATAAACTAGCCTACAAGATCAATACTTTATTCAGAAAATATACTTCATTCACTCCTCAATTCAGTGTAAAAAACTCAATTGAATTGGTGGGAAAACTAAACAACTTTGAAGTGCCTACTAATTGCAGGTTAGTTTCGTTTGATGTCTCCAACCTATTCACAAGTGTACCCATACAGGAGAGTCTTCAACTTGCTAATGACATCATTGACAAAACTACAATGCTCCAAGACTGTGAAGAAGAACTAAAAACCTTGCTTGAATTGTGCACACGGCAGAATTTCTTTAAATTCAATAGTAAATTCTACATTCAGAAAGAGGGCCTAGCAATGGGATCACCCCTCTCACCACTCCTTGCCGAAATATTCATGGACAATTTTGAGACTCATGGAAACATCTAAATTCCAGAAAAACATCAAATATTGGTACAGATATGTTGATGATATTCTTTGCCTTTGGGAAGGCTCAACTAGACAACTGGATACTTTCTTCAAGGAGCTCAATAATCCACGCGAGAACTTAAAATTCACAAAAGAGGTAGAAGAAAATCATCGGTTGAATTATCTTGACCTCACCATAATCACACAAGATCGAAAACACCACTTCAACATCCATAGGAAACCTACAACCACAGACTCCATAATACCCATGAACTCTTCACATCCACATCAACATAACTTAGCTGCATTCCACTCTCTTCTAAACAGACTGATCAGAATTCCAATGTCTACAGAAAACTACAACAAAGAACTTGGAACCATCTTAGAAATTGCAAGGAACAACAGCTACAAATCGGAAGTTATTTGGAACATTCTCAACAGGAAAAAACAGAAGGAAGCCACCAGATTAGTGTATTCTCAAGAGGACAGGAATCAGACAGGCAGCTGGATCACCCTACCCTACATTGGAAGAATTTTCCAACAAGTGGGGAATGCAATCAAGAGAGAAGGACTGCAAGTTGCCTTTAAGTCAACTCCAGTTCTTAATCAATTGATGAACTCCTCCAAGGACCCCATAGCAGATCAGGAAAAAAGTGGAGTATACAAACTGAACTAAGCTGAATGTAATGCCTGTTATGTGGGCCAGACTGGGAGATCCTTCAACACAAGAATTGCAGAGCATACCACAGCCTGGAAAACGAGTAATATTAATTCAAATTTTGCAGACCATCTATTAGAGAATGGTCACAGTTTTGACCCAAAAAACAATACTGACATACTGCACTTTTGTCCTAAAAGCAGGCTATTGAATATTTTAGAAACAGTAGAAATTCAAAAAATAGAAAAAAACAGTTCAATAAAAAGCCTTAATGATCATATTAACATATTCCCCTGTAATATAAGTAGGTTAGTTCAAGACCATCTAGAATAAAACCAAACCAAATCTAAACATGTTGGGAAAAAAATTAGTTTATCGATCATTTAAGAAAAAAAAAATTAGACTAGGTTGTTAACCCAATTTCAGTGGTTTTCTAGGATTCTTGATAAGTATTTCCAACAGTGATGATGATATTTCACAATTTCTTCATTTTATTACAAATTTCCACTCTGAATTTTTTTTTTCATATGAAATATTCATGTAATTTCAAATAATTAGTTGGAATTAAGAAAATTAGAATAAACAATCAATTACAATGATCAAGTGGCTCTTGCTTTTTTCTTTTTGTTTTTTTTTTCTTTTTTCTTTTTCTTTTTGTTAGTTTTATAATAAGTAAAAAGTTTTCCATAAAAAGTAGGCCGAAATCATATAATTTCCAATAATTTTGTTAGAATTAAGAATATAAATTAGATTTAAAATTAGAATCATAAATAAAAAATAGGAATGATAATTAGTCAGAATGATCAAGTAGCTCTTGCTTTTGTTCTTGTTAAGTTGGAATCTTTCTACTTCCTGTAACTTTTCTGTAACTTACAGCTGATGATGTGTGAGCACACACGAAAGCATGCTCCTGTAAAATATTAATTTTTATTTAATTAAAGTGGATTTTTGACAACGTTCTGAGTCTATTCTTTGTAATTCTTGTTCATAAAACCTTCCAATAATATTTTCGCCAGACAGATCTTTTAATGAATATGTTGGTGGTATTATAGCATGAACTCGAACTATTACAAATAATTCTAAACTCCAATTCATTTCATAGGCTTTTTCAAAGAGTTTTTTTATTTAGAAATCCTCACTATATCACCTAACCTGAATTTGGGATGAATAGGTTTATTACTCTTTCTTAAGTGTTTTTTATTCAATTCAGCAATGATTTGTTTCTCATGTTTCATTGTTACTTCAGCTAGTTTCATTTTGATAGTTGAATGAAATGAATTATTATATTGATCAACAATCTTGTCTAACCAAGATTCCCATTTATAATTGCCAGTTGCAGTGAAATAATGATATATGCGCGACTTTAGAGTTCTGTTGAGATGTTCAATAAATGCTGCATGAGAATTGGAATAGACACTATAGTGATGTATCTCAATGATGTAATAGAGCCTTTACTTGAGAATTATAAAATTCCTTCCCATTGTCTGTACAAAATAGCTTGATGCCGAGATTTCTCTTAAATGTCAGTCTTAAAGCATCACTCAATTCACGAGCTGTTTTTGTCTTTAGTGGCACAGCATATGCAAACTTTGTAAATGCATTTATAACTGTTAAAATATATTTATAGTTTGAATCCATTTTAACAAAATCCCCAATTCCTATAAGGTCTGCCTGTAACATGTCATTAAGCTCTTTTAGAATATAACTCCTTTTCATAAAGTTTTTATGGACAGGTCTATGCAACTCATTTGCCAACTGCTCTCATACATTGCCAATTTTATCCTGTTCTCTATTCAACTAGCAGATGGATACTAAAGTCTCAATCATATTATCTATGCTTCTTCTATACACATTTAAATCACAATAAATATGGTTGAGGTTATCCAGTTCACTGCATTGGTATTTACTGTACCAACACTTCTTCTGTATCATTTCCATCATTATCTTCTCCAGCTACATTCAATTCTTTTTCAAGTCTAATATAATGTTCAATCTGATTATGTCCCCAGGCTAGTGAATTGATATTATTGGGTAGAATAAAGCATTTGTCATCAAGTGGGAAAACAGCTATTTTCGATATCCTAATCTCAAAAACATTATGCTGATATGAACGTAATATGTTGGATGATTCATAATGAATCTTCCTATTGAATAGACAATCCTTATATATTTCAAATTTCAAATTATTATCAATTATATAATGTGACATGCCTTTAGCTGTATTCTTATTAGCAATTTCATTTGATTTATTCACATATAAGAAAGAATAAACCTTTGGTCTCAAACCTGAGAGTTTTCTTATTAATAGTGAACACATTTCATCCTTCATGACACCGAGTTTCCTGTAATTGGTTAAACTATAACATTTGTGGGTGGGAGGGTATCCACTCATATCAAATAAATGTGAATTATTTTTCATATCCTTGTGAAAATCATCTGTTTCTATATGATAAAGAAAAGAATCTGTGTCAGACATTAGTATTTTCACCCTTTGGTAATCATACATTTGGAGAATCTTATTATAATGAAAGTCATACATAACTAGTTTGCTCA
Source organism: Nilaparvata lugens (assembly GCF_014356525.2). Lineage (NCBI taxonomy): Eukaryota > Metazoa > Arthropoda > Insecta > Hemiptera > Delphacidae > Nilaparvata > Nilaparvata lugens. The sequence goes on along the minus strand of NC_052518.1, from coordinate 42,286,675 downwards.
AATCTAGAACTGTAAACCCATAATAAATTGGTCGGTTCAATACAATATCAGACTTTTTCAACTCCATTCCAATCACATTTGCATTAAACATATTCCACCGCTTTATATTTGGGTGTGATAATACTCTTTCTAATCGCTTCTCATCAGTAATCAATCTCATATTCAATCTATTTCTAGCATGTTCAATTAATTCCCCATAAATCAAGTTTGTAAGATTCTTGTACTGTGTTGATTCAAATACGTTTTTACACTCCTGACAATGTTTTGTGTTGAGGTCAATATATTCTTTCAACCAAGCAGATTGGCTAAAAGCAATAATACAATGAATTTTTGTTAATTCCATTCCTGGTGTCAAATATAGTTTCAAATTTTGGTAATGTAATATATAACTCTTCCTACAATCCAGTGTGTCTAGAAGCTTGGTTGACACTCTCTGTGTGCATTGATTGTTGGTTCCTTGATATTTGGAAAATAGCTCTACAGGTGGTAAACCTTTTATTGAGGCAAGAGGGTAATCGTTGTGTTTATCATGAAGATGAGAGGGATAATTTAAATCCACATCTAGGACATAGCCTGTTTTAGCATCATCTGGAATGTTAAATACATTGGAGGAAGATACTTCTGTCTTCGTCAACCACCTGAAACCACCATATGGCAGATAATTTGTCATACAGAAACCGTACAAGTTGTTCGCAATGAGGTGGCAACAATAGGATGAAGGTTTTCCACTATCATATTCATTATCCATGTAGGGGTTGTTGGCTTCTGCATATGTGTTTGGAATAACAGATAAACCATCTCTTATTGATGATTCAAAGAGAAGGTGCATACATGGATCAGTTAATAATTCTAATTCAACTTTAGTTTTATATAGCATAGCCTGAAATTAGTAATGAGCTAATGATAAAAATTGAGCGACATCAAGACTGTAATTTTTATAGAAGGTGAATCTTAAATCTTCAAATACATCTGATAAGCAGAGGACGTCTCTCAAAAGATAATTGTCATGATAATCACCAAAAGTTTCTATAGAACAAACCCTCCAAACCTCTTGCGCATGTTTATAATCAACTTCATCTAAAGCTTTCTCAGTTAGACTGTTATAAAAATGTTCTATAGATGGTAACCAGTTTCCATTGAATTTATGGGGTCCAGCAATATAAGAATATGGATATACCCCTCCTCTTAAAAAGAGTTTCTGTTGTGACTGATCCTTGAAAATTGAACACAGTTGTTTAGATTTTGCTTTATAGTCATCACAATCAGCTAGATTCTTCACTAAAGTTTCCAATGAAGTATTTAAAAATTGTAAACTGTCTATGAATCTAATGTGACTTAAACTGATTGTTAAAAATTTTTCACTGCTATTTGCAATACATCTCAATTTATTGAAAGCTAAAGCTTGTATTACAAAATGACTATCATACCCTCTAGAATTATGGAATACACAAGGAATGAAAGTAGGTTTCTTAGCGTTAAGGTTACATGTTGCATGAGCAGCTTTTTCAAAACGTCCAGTAGCATGATTGTGATCCCTCACCTTAATATTGGCGGCAGGTGTAAATGGTTCTTGACAAAATCTGCATGTTTGCACATTATCAAACATAGATTGTTCTTCTTCTTTTAAGTTGAACATGGGAATTTCTATAATCAAATCCTTGTAGAGTTCATCACCAATATTAGTAGTATGTTCCAAAAATTTTCCAATAATATTTTCACCTACAAAGTTTGCTCTATACAAATATGGACCTATACAAATCTCTCTATTCTCATTCAGATCAACAAAAGCATAGCTGCAAGCGATATGTCTGGCGTGTTTTTCAGTATAAGACCTCGATCTCTGTGACTCACCCTCACCTGAGCTATCTCTGACTTGTTCTTCTTCTTCCTCTTCTTCTTCATTATTTATTGGTATTATAAAAGACACAAAATCTGCATATATTATATACTTACAGTTTTTTTTTTAATGTATAGTTTGTAAACTCAAGAATATTCTTACCAGGCTTTGGAAGACTGACTTTCTGTTTACCAAATTTGCTACAAATTTCAATGTGTTTTTGTAAATTTAACTTGCCATCAATATTAGTTCTCTTATTTGATGTAAACCGGTGAAAACAGAAAGGACATATATGAACAGATCTTCTACCATTTGTCAATTGACATAAAAGATGGCTAAGCCCATTCTTATTCTAACTTGTGTTTATAAGAACATAATGCAAACGGTTTGGGTAGCATTCTCTAAATAGCAGAAGCAAATTTATATTATACTCTCTCTCCCTCTCTTGGTTATGTCGAGTGAGTAAACGTGTGTCAGTTCGGCTCCGTCTTCTAACAGATATTTCGTAGGGTTATACAGTTCAATTCACTTCAAAATATACATCTAGTTATTCAGTTTCTCGAGCTTAATTCAATAGTGAAATTATATTTTTGATTAACTCACACTCTTTTTATTTTATTTTGAAAAAACATTCCTTATTCTTCAGTCTACCTTCTCGCCTGTGAAAGTGTAAATCCACCTAACGGTACACGATGGTTCGACCGAACAGAGGCACACCAAGGAATGAGGTCAATGCTCCGAAGCCAGGGCCAGCCATTTCTGGATCACTGTCTGAAGAGACCCTCCGAATTATTCGACAGCAAATCGAAGAGTCTGTCCATTGTGCTGTATCAATGGCAGTGAAGTCTATCTTTGAGGAACTTCAGGCATCGAAGGAGGAGAATAAACAGCTGCACGATAGAATTCGTGAGCTTGAGGTGTCTTGTCACCTGAAGGTCGACGACCTCGAGCAATATGGGCGCCGACATTCTATACGTATTTTTGGGATCCCGGAGAGCGACAAAGAAGACACGGACCTGCTGGCACTCGATGTCTTCAACAAGAAGCTGAACGTGCCCGTGACTCTGGCGGATGTAAACCGCTCGCATCGCGTTGGAAGGCGTCAACCACCTCAACAAGGGCAAGCTAAACCCAAGGACCGACCCATCATAGTACGACTCTGCAGCTACCGGACCAGGAAGATGATCTTCGACGCTAAGAGGAAGCTGAAGGGTTCCGGCGTCACCATTCGCGAGGATCTGACTGCGGAGCGTCTCAAGATCCTCAACGCTGCGGCCGACCGTCATGGGCATAGGAATGTCTGGTCATCGGACGGGAGGATCAAGATCTCTATCGACGAGGGAGGATCCAAGAGGGTCCACACAGTCGAGAGGATGACCGACCTTCAAAAAATAAAGGTAAATTAAATCATTTCAGGATTTGATGACTAAGGTGCCCTTCACTACAATAATAGGAAATTCGTATTAATACATTTCACAGTAGATATACCTTGGCATTTTTCATGAGCTGGCTTTCTGTTCTATAAATGAATCTTTCCACTGCTATTTATGATTATACATGAGGCAATTATTTCAAACTAAGGAGATCCACATTTGTTAATACTGATTAATAATTTATCTTGATATTAATTCCCAAAACTACGTTCAATGCATCAACTACTATACTCCAGAGGGTATTTAGAGAATCATTATCTCTATTCTTACTAATAATTATTACATCTCTTACCAAAATTATTTCCATAATTAATAATTTTCTAGATGCTGAATTTCAAATAAATTGGATGATTAACATACGTTATAGATATGGATGTAATCTATAGGTAAAGATAGTAATCTCTTCTATATAATGATATCTTCTACTGTTGCCACAGCTTGAACAATAGAAGCTAATGTGTGAAGAATTATTGATAGAACAGAGGGGTGGGTGGTCTGTTCATATGCTTATATAGGGGCTGTGTTTCATTTAACGTTATCTTAGACATTCATCACTAAACTATTACAGTTCTCAATTTACTACTTTTATCGTTATTGCAACTCCCAATAGTTAATTATACTTCTAATACTATATAATATTTTTCATACTTCACCGTTCAATACTATTTAAAACTCATCTAAAATAATCTAGCACTTTCTCCATCGTCTCCTCTACTCCTTATTTTTTCTTTCTCGTTTCTCTTCTTGATCTTATATTTATAATGATTACTTGAATATTGTTGTTTGCGATGATGATTATTATTCTTTTCTATTCTTCTTCTTCTTTTTCTTCTTTTTCTTCCTTTTCTTCTTCTTCTTCTTCTTCTTCCTCTTCTTCTTCTTCTTCTTCTTCTTCTTCTTCTTCTCCTCCTTCTTCTTCTTCTTCTTCTTCTTCTTCTTCTTCTTCTTCTCTTCTTCTCTTCTTCTCTTCTTCTCTTCTTCTCTTCTTTTCTTCTTCTCTTCTTCTTCTTCTTCTTCTCTTCTTCTTTTCTTCTTCTTCTTTCTTCTTCTTCTTCTTCTTCTTCTTCTCTTCTTCTTCTCTTCTTCTCTTCTCTTCTTCTTCTCTTCTTCTTCTTCTTCTTCTTCTTCTTCCTTCTTCTTCTTCTTTTCTTCTTCTTCTTCTTCTTCTTCTTCTTCTTCTTCTTCTTCTTCTTCTTCTTCTTCTTCTTTCTTCTTTTCTTCTTCTCTTCTTCTTCTTCTTCTCTTCTTCTTCTTCTTCTTTCTTCTTCTCTTCTTTTCTTCCTATTATTATCATTATTTTCCTTGTGATTTTTCCACTAGCTATCCAGCATGTTCAAATGTTATTTTTTTCTATATCTATTTATCTTTCTACCTTTTCTCTTTCTTTCTGATTACCTTCTACTAATATCCATATATTATATTATAATATCCATATATATTCATCCATATAATATTCGATTCTTTCCCACATTAAATCATACTATTCCTCTCAATTTTATGCGAATATTATTCATTATCAGTTATATTATGTATCTTTCCTCTATTGATAACCTTCTTTAAAGATTTTTCGTTTTTCTGCTGGCTTCTTCTTCTTTTTTTCAGTTTTTACTGGATCCCATTTCGCTCTATCTCCACCATGAACACGATCTTCCACTACTGGATTTCATCTCTCTCTATCTCCACTTGGACTCGATTTTCCACCACTGGATTCCATCTCTCTCTGTCTCCACTTGGACTCGATCTTCCACTACTGGATACCTACTCGCTCTATCCCCACTTGGACCAGATCTCCCATTACCAGTTCTTCCTCAATCTTCATCTTATTCACCATTAGGATTATTCATCACCGAAACTCCCACACATCTACATCTTATTGTGTTTAGTGAATTTCTGAACTAGTGCTTTAAATAGTGAAGGGAGCCGAACTGTCAAGGCATACTGAATGCACTCGAATCAAGAGACTTTTTCATTTAGGTTAAGTTTTATCAGTTTCATCCCCATTTCCCCCGTCATGTGTCGTTCTGAGGTCGGTTCACGATTGGTCTGCTGCTTCCATGATGCCTCTTACTGACACGTCAGCTCGCTCGCCCTCAAGTAGGTATGATTATTTCAATAATAGTAATAATGACGCAGGTACGTTTCTAGCAAATAAGCTCCACTCTTTCAAAAAACTTTTCAAGGCTGCTCACCTTAACGTACAATCCCTCAGTTGCCACATTGATGAACTCAGAGCAATCTTCCGTTTTCAGGACTTCAATATAATCGGAATTTCCGAATCATTTTTGAAGCCTAGTATTACATCAAATTTTGTTGCATTGCCTGGATATAATCTTTTCCGGAATGATAGATTAAATAAAGCTTGTGGGGGTGTAGCAATTTATGTGAAAGATGGTATCAAAACAAAAGTTTTAATCACATCTAAACAAGAGTATTGTTCCAGACCAGAGTTTATGCTACTTGAATTATCCTTATCTAGTAATGATAAATTACTCGTTGGTATCTGTTATCGCCCACCAAAAATAGGTCATTTCACAGATTTCGAAAATGCCTTGCTTTCTCTTATGCCTTGTTATAACCGTATACTAGTTATGGGGGATATGAACACCGACTTGAACATGACGAATCGTAACTTTGACTACTTTCAACTGACTACAATTTTCCAATGCTTAAACATGACTATTTTACCCCTCGATCCAACTCATCATACTAATGAATCAGACACACTCATTGACCTTCTCATTGTTAGTGATCCCAATGAGGTTGTTCAAGCAGGCCAAATCTCAGTCTCAGCTATTTCTAGACATGATTTGATCTACTGTGTACTTCCCCATAAGATACCCAAGCCAGAACAGAAAATTATCACTTATAGAGACTTCAAAAACTTCGATGAAGCTGCCTTCCTGACTGATGTGGCTCAGACTCCATGGCATCAAATTGAAGCATTACCCTCAGTTGATGACATGGTCAAGACTTTCGAGAATTGGGGGATTTTTGGGGGTTTTTGGGGGCTTTGGGGGTGAAGCCGCATTCCGGCGTGTCAGCAAATTCCAGATTTGAATTCAGCACCCCAAAATACATATAGAACCGTCAAGAAAGATTCTTTCGGGGCTTTTTCCTGAAAAAACGACCTTTTGACTGGACTATATAGTATAGAAAATGATAGATGGATGGATATATCATTCATCGATCTATCAGGTTCTAAACTATAATAAAGAAAAGAACTGGCTTAGACACGTATACACGTGTAGAGGATAGGAAAATTATGTTTGACGCATCATCACGTCTGAACTACTGCACTGATTACTTGAATCAACCGAGGATTCTTATAGGCCTATTTTCAATTCTTCTAAATTTCATTATGTCAAGTTTCAAAATAAACCCTTGCGAAGCACGGGTTACCTGCTAGTGAGTGTATAAACCAGTATATATTGTAATCTTCATATAAATCAAGTACTCAATCAATCAATCAATCTCTCACAAACTTCCTCTCTCACAAACTCCCTCTCTCACTCTCTATCTCTCTCACTTGAACAAGTCACTTGAAGAAGGCATTTTCCCTGAAAACTGGAAGTTTGCTCTGGTTCGCCCTCTAAATAAAGTTCCATCACCCAATAAAGTTGAGGATTTTAGACCAATCAGTATTTTACCTGCATTGTCCAAAGTGCTAGAAAGACTCATTCATGCTCAAGTTGTAAAATTTCTAGACAACAATAGTAAGCTTCATAACTTTCAATCAGGATTTAGAAAATTCCATTCAACTGAGACAGCTCTGCTTCGTGTCACTGATGATATAAGGTTAGCTATGGACCAAAGAAAATGCACCATCCTCACCCTATTTGATTTTTCTAAAGCATTCGATACTGTTGATCATACAGTCCTTCTGAATAAGTTGGCTATTTTTGGTTTCAGTCGCAACTCGTTAGTTTGGTTTAAATCCTATCTATTAGGTAGGAAACAATGTGTATCTGTCGGTGACAAAAAGTCAACTTGGAAAAACGTTATGCATGGAGTACCACAAGGTTCAATTTTAGGCCCTCTCCTCTTCACTTTGTATGCTAATGACCTTTCTTCCATTATCAAATTCTCCAGTTTCCATACTTATGCAGACGACCTTCAAATCTATTCAAGCTGTCCCATAACAAAAATTAATGAAACAGTTGGAATAATGAATCAGGATATCAATTCGATAGTGGAATGGACAAAGAAAAATGGCCTTAAGCTTAATCCCATCAAAACACAATCCATTATAATTGGATATTCTCGTCTTATAAACAATATTGACCTTGAATCGATTCACAAAATTAGTGTAGATGGTAATGACATTCCTTACTGTAGCTCAGTTAAAAATTTAGGCATTATTATGAATAATACTCTTGACTGGTTAGAACAAGTGAACAAAACTTGTAAAAAGGTATTCTCAGCCATGCATGCATTGAAGAAAATGCACGATATCCTCCCTAGAAACATTAAATTATTATTAGTTCAATCTCTCATCTTCCCACATTTAATGTATTGTAATTCTGTTCTTAACGATATGCAAGTCACTCTGAATGATAAACTACAGCGTTGCCAAAATTATTGTCTACGTTTCGTCTACTCTCTCCAACGCCATGATCATATCACCCCAGCCCACATTGCTAGTTCAACATTGAAGCTTCCCGATCAGAGGCTTTTTCGAATAGTCAAGCTTGTTAGAGATATCTTGAAATACGGTAATCCGAACTATTTTAAAGATGATTTCAAATTTGTCTCTGAAGGTAGGAGGATAGATGCTTCACATACTAGAACCAGAGAAAGTACTTTAAGGATACCCAATCATCGAACTACTATTTTCACAAAATCCTTCTTAGTCAGTGCCTGTCGTGCATGGAATACACTTCCTGTTTCTATCAGGTCTATCGAGAGCCGAGCGAGCTTCAACCTGACTTTAAAAAAACATATTTTGGAGCAAATGACTGAAACTGTCCGGCCCTAGAACGATCACATGACAACCATCCCTCACCCATTCCACCAATATAAACCTTTAACCATGTTATAGAACGAATTGTATATATATATATTATATAAACTCATGTTATTTCAATTATCCACTGCATACTACTGTATATTACTGAAATTTGATAACCCTGATCTACTTTCAGCCTACTTCATTTTATTAATCAATTATTTGATCTTATCTACCTATATAATTATTCTACTTTATCAATTTTCTGTTTTTTTTCTCTTCAATATTCATATTGATTAAAACTTTTACAATATTTCCATTAATAAACAAATCCTTAGTTTAAATAACGAAATTAACGTTTTGGTAGAGAGTTAGTGGGGAGGATATTTTTATTATTCTTCCCAAAGAATGGACATTGATATGTCCAAAGCTCCGCCAATTTATGTAGATGCATAACAATATGATTATTATCTATAGTTATTATATTACAAATTGCTTTTTCATATCATATACAGTTCTATAGTTATTTTCCTAGTCTATATTATGTAAATTCATCTATAATTTTGCTGTATTGTAAGCTATTGTATATAAGTGTATAAGCCAGTATATATTGTAATCTACATAAATAAAGTACTCAATCAATCAATCTCAGTGTGTGTAGTCACACGGTATGGGAAGAAATTCTTATGGGCACTGTCATAGGCGATGACAGTTATGCTTATGTTTGGGTTTAATCCTTCAAATTTTAAAATATCACGTGAAGAAATTGGAAATCTTATAGAATCGGTTCTAAGTTCACTTTTCAATTGTTTCAAGTATTGAACATTCAAATTACTACGTCTATAATGAAAATAAGCCAAGGTGCTCCAAAGAGAACAATATGAATCATTATTTTTAATGTTTATCAGAACTTTCTTGTTGACAAGTTCTGGCGGTGTTTCTATATATGTTGAGTCACCACCAAAAATGGGATTATATTTTATGAAATTGACATCTAAATTTAAAATACAATTTACCACCCAACCAGAACCATGAGAAACAAATCGCTCCAAACCTGTATTCAACTTACTAGATGCTAAGTAGAATTGATGTATTAATTCATCAGTATTTTGATTCAATAATAATTTTATAATTTGATATTAATAATATTATAGGATGAGCTATGAAATGTTGCAATTGTCTCCACGTTCATAGTCTGTTCTTGACCATCCAATGTTGGCGGTAGAGGTGCTATTTTCATCAGATCAACTTTTACAGCAATAAACCAACATATGTTCCCATCGAAAATTACTAAATCATTGATTAAAATTTTGAATATTGCTCCTTTCAAAGTTGTTTAAATCAACTGTAAATCCAACTGGGTTTCAATGAATGAGAATCTATATTTCACAACATTTCCATTAATAGCTGTAGTTTTTTCTAATGTATATTCCATAATACTTTTATAATAGAAAATAATAATTGGATCTTACCAGTCTAGTGTTTTCTACTGTTGAGTGTTTGCTCTTGATGGGAATACCTTGTCTAGTATAGTCAAAGTTTGCTGTTAGATGACTCCCTGATGTAGTTATCAAAAGTTCACTGTTCTCTGCAAACGTGTGATGTTCTTTGATAATCACTATTGCTGATGGGATAATGCTTGCTTTGATTGGTAAGGTTGGAATTTGTTGTCTGTAAAATAGGGTGATATCCTGGAACAGTACAAGAATAATACTGTGAACTATTTGTCTTACACACCTCCTCAAACCATTGTCTCACACACTCTAATACTGTATAATAGAAAAGTGATATAAGAGATCCTGCAGCTCTGAGCTCAACCTCCCCAGATTCTCACAATATTGTGTTGGAAATAATAGTGAATGGTTGAATTTCGAGTTCAAAGAATTCAATCTCATATGGAGTATATGAACTCTTAGATCTTAACACTGGAATTCGATAATTGGAAGAGAATTTGTTAGATTGTGTCTACAATAATGCTGAATTCAAACAATATATTCATGATGCATTGCACTGATACACTTATTATCTATAATTTTACATGTACTCAGATACTGTATAATAGAAAAGGAGAGTTATAGCTTAATAAATTGTGGAACTGTTGTGCAATTCATTTATGTAGATGAGGAGATGAATAATAATTTTTAATAGTTGAAGATAGTCTCGTTTTTCAAGTTGCCTACTATTCAATTTCAACTATGGTAGTAGGGTAATAATGATTTAAAATATTTCCCTTATATGCCGCTGAACTGGTGTTTCACATCTACTCCAATACATTATCATGGATCTGTATATACCGCTCAACTGGTGTTTTACATCTACTCTAATACATTATTATAGAAAACAGAATTATAGCTTTTGTGAAATCACTGTGCAACTACCATTATATTGTATTACAAAAAAGATAATTATTAGATTAATTGTGCAACCGATGTATGAGTTGATGTATGAGTAATAATTTAACAGAATAGTAAGTAGTTGCTTTCAAACTTACGGAAATGTTTTGGTAGAATATTGTTGAAAGTAATCACGTCTTTCAGTATTCAATGTTGAATAGTGTAGTAACTTGTGTTTTCCAAATGGTGACTGAGTATCACTTCGAACTTTGCCAACTGGCTTATGAATTGTGATTTTCAGAAGCGTATTGTGAGTTATATAGTTTGTAGAAGAAGGAAGTTAAGATATGATGCCTCTGATATGAAATTTTCTGGTAGGGTAACATTGTATCTTACTGTTTCGCTTGCAGCCTGTGGCACAAGAAAATATCTTCCTGTAATAATTTTGCATTGTAACCGCCCTTGATGGGGGTTGAAGATATCATATTACTACTTCAAAGGAGTCATAGGAACTGGGTAGACAACAACATGGTATTACCTAAAGAATTTCTCATTTATTAGGCTATGACAATTACTTGAAATTTAAAGAATGAAATATGCAGTACATTTTATCCAAATATTATTACTTCAAAAACTACCTTCCAATACGATTCTGCTAACTAGAAATTTACTACAACAATGATTTTATTAATTAGGGTCTCGGCCGGGTGAAAATGTTTTATAAGGAGCTAGAAATTTTGGCACTTACCGACAGCTATCACTCTCACTGTAATCCCAAACCACAGGACACTCACGTATATCCTAATGCCGGAAAAATAACTCAACTTTTTGCAATACAGTTTGGATTTTGATCCACTTGATACCTCGGTTGTTTAACGACTGGAGGTTTTCCGTCCGGAAAACTTCCCCCTCTCCACGTCAGTGTGCCAGAAGGCCTAACTGCTGCTATTGGAAGAGTCGGTTCTCACGAGATTCGGCAAGCAGGTACTTGCCAACTCTGCAGTATTCCTATGGGATAATATCTACAAACTACCAAACATCCACCTTGTCCTTGCCTTGTGGAGCCACCTCATCTGTGAGAACCAGCAAATATCCCTGAATTTGCTGGTTCTCAGAGTAGTTTAGACATAAGTTAGCAGAATCTTATTGTCACTGCAAAAATACTACTTACTCACTAAATTATATATTCTCTCACTAAAGTCCAACTACAGAAATTATTATTCTAATATCAAAGTCTTTTCTCCTGAAAAAAATCTTAAATCTAAAACACAAAAAAAATCAATCAATAAATAAATAATCAAATACTACTCATGTCACACTACCCCCTTCTTTGCAAAAGGGTGACTATCCCTCCCGATCGCTTCTCACTTCATACTTTTGATTGCTTTTCACTTCACACTTGCCACAATAACACTTTGCTGTACTGCACTGGTTGAGCGGTGTCAACCAAAGGGATGGAGCTGCTTGCTGGTGGAATCGCAGTTGGGGGCGCTGTGTTGAGCGGCTTGACTGCTACAGGTACTGTTGCCGGTTCCGGGCGTGCTGGACAGAGCACGCGCCTCCATCGTGGTAGTGAAGTTGGCGTGCGACCACACACCTGGAAGTAGCACCTCTCGTACAAGCAGTAGGCTCCCAACAGCGCCAGAAAAAGGAGTGTCAGTCCTCCACAGATGAACTTCATGGTGTAGTCCTCGGCCGACGTCGGTTGCAGCTTCTTAGTCTGCTGCACAGCATACATGAGATTGGAGATAGCTATCTCATCCACGCCGATCGGTCCAGGGGAGAGTTGGCCTTCTTGTTGTTGCTCTCGTATACTTGTCCGCAGTCGAGAGGCCAAGCTGGAGTCGTGAGCCAGTGTCAAGAGTGGTGGAAGGTAGATATCAAATGGTTTCTGATGAGTGTCCGAATGACCCATGTTTCGAGCGGGAGCCAGAATCTGATATTTGGGGTTGCTAATGGTACAACCCCGAACTGCTTTTAGGAGACCAGTTCCCCGTAACTTGAATTCTTCAACATTCATTTTCCCGTTGGACTGACACTGTGAGATGAAACATTGTTCCAATGTTGTGGCTAGCCACACCCAAATGTCTGGCGGATCGTCGGCCAACACCTTGAGAGTCTCCTTGACACTCTGGTGTTCGCCCAGGAATAGAGAGCTGAGACACGATGGGTAGTGTCTTTTGTAAACTGGTGTCCGGATTGGGCATAGCGTGATTGTTCCCGGCTCACATCTCTGTAGCATCTCGGAAGAGAAGGTAGCGTAGCGGTCTCGATCCTGGGAGATGAGTAGCAAGTTATGACTCAGCTCATAACGCACTGAAGAATGGCTGCTTTAGTCTCGCACTGGTAGTGTAGTGAGTGGTCTGGAACACTTTTTACCTTCATCTAAAAGTCTGGTGTAACAGTCAGAAAAGTTCTATCACAACAGTCACAGTTATCACACAGATATGGGAAGTGCCAGTCCCAAATGATATTGTTCGTTTCTAGCTCTCTGGGGGAAAGGATAACCGACCGAGCCCTTCACAATTTTTACTGATCTAAAATTAACAAATCTATACCTAATCATTTATCCAATTAAACTCAAATATAAACTCAAACTCCAATATAAACTCAATCCTGGAATAATTATCATTTCAGACAAAATCTATATTTGAGTACTAATAGCCTAATTCATTTCCAAAGTCCTAGTCAACCCTTTATGTAATAGCAATATCATTTTCAACTCTAATACTAAAGTTCTATAAAAATTACTCTCAAGCACTTCTGCACCTAATTAACAATAAGAACACATAATTATCTATTAACTATCATCTATAATAAAATTCCATTCAATCAAGTATATAACATCCTTCCTATAATACCAAACAATAGTATCAGAATATCCTTGTCTTCATAATTCATTCCTATACTTTAATCCATTCATAATAGTTTACAATAACAATAGTCTAATTTTTATACACGTCTGCTTTTTAACATCTGTTCCTCATCTTCATCATAACAATAACATAAACAGTAGATCATTCATCTCCCTCACCGGGTCAACTTTGTTCACAAACAAGGCTACTGCTGTTTGTGTTATTTTCTTCTTCTTCTTCTTCGTCAATATGTTGTAGGTCGTTCCACACAACTTACTGTATATCTATAGTCCATCGTCACTAATCCTATAGGTTCGTCGTAGATGTTTTTCTGATGATGAAGGATTGCATTGTCTCACGGCCAGTAGCAACTTTATACTTCTCTATCTTTTTTGAAGGCTGATCTTTCGTCCTTGTCGAAAATCTTTTCATTCATCTAATATAATATAACTACATAATTCTATTCTAATTCATCATCTGGCCAATACCTAAAGGTTAATTCATCCCTCTCATTCAACTCATTTATAGAATAACACATAATTATCGCACAATTATTCCACTGAGATCTCTCTTATACTCAATTACTCAGATCACTCTTTCTCCATTTCACTTTTCTCCACATTCAGCTAGCTGAATTCTTAAAATAAAGCAGTTTAGAGTCTCGCTGCAGACAATTTCCTTTCATGTTTTATCAATTCAAATCAATAGTACATTTCTGAAATCTATTCCATTATGATGATGAGCAGTTTAATGCCTTACTTGGGGCATTTGTTTGTTTACTAATTATCCTGACTCCTCAATAATAAGAACAGTCTACTCGATCCAACTGTCCAATAATTATCAAGCTGTCATAACATAATTAGTTTGAACTTCTAATGCAAATTTCTACATCCATCGAAAGCATTACTCCTAGCTTGACTTCTAGTGAAATGAGGTGATCGTTCAACTATTCTACTTCTACCTGGAGGGTAGAGTGGGTCTTCTCTCTCATCCAACACGGGGCTAGGGAGATTTTCTTCTTCTTCCTCCTCGACATTTTCTTCAATATTTTCTACCACCTCTCCTCGTTCAAACTCTTCGGCTTCAAGTTCGTCATCCTCATCCTTGGGTGCACGATAATCGATGAACTCCTCATTCCTCCTATGATCGAGATCCTCATCATTCCCAGCTATGTCTTTATCTGACAACAGTTCATTTTCTTGTTCAAAAACCTCCATTTTCTTATAACATGGTTTCATCCTATTAATATGTACTATTACTCTTTTTCCATCCGATAAATTTATCATATAATTTACATCAGATAGCTTCTTACTAACAACATAGGGTCCCTCCCAAGGAAGGTGGAATTTCGCTGAGTTTCCTGGTTTAACAGCTGGCTCTAACAGATACACTAAATCTCCTTCCTCAAAACTCCGAAGTTTTCTACTGAGATTGGCTTGCGTCATTCGTTTTTGCGCCGCTTGTATAGCTCGTTCATTTGCTATTTTGTATGCTTCTGAGAATCTTTCCTTCAACTCTTTCAGATGAAACTCAGTAGTTTTTCCGCGAACCTCATCTGGTATGACACACGATCCTGGAAGCACTATTTCTCGTCCATATAGCATGAAATGAGGAGAATAACCGATAGATGCATGAGGTGTGGATCTGTATGCTATCAGGGCATAAGGCAACCAGGTGTCCCAATCAGTACCGTCTCTTTTTACGAAATGTGCTATGGACTCGTTCAGGGTACGATGTAATCGCTCAATTCTACCATTACATTCCGGATGATACGGTGTCATTCTGATTTTGTCAATACCCAGCATTTTACAAGTTTCCACAAATAAACTGGATAAAATGTTTCGGCCTTGATCACTCAGTAGATGGTTGGGTACACCGTGTTGAGTTATAATGTTGGTGATGAAGACTTTAGCTATTGTTTCAGCTGTTTGATTGACGATGGGAATGACCTCTGCATAACGCGTAAAATGATCGATAAAACTAACATAGTATTTGTTTCCATTCCTTGTTGTTGGAAGTGGGCCGACTACGTCCATCGATACAAGGTTGAAAGGATAACTCGGCTCTCCAGCGGGTTGGACAGGGGCTTTCAAAGACACGGGAGTTTTGTGACGAGCACATTCATGACATTCTGCTACAAACTTTCTCACATCTTCTCCTAGTGCGGGCCAATAGTATCTCTGTTTCACACGACTAGCGGTTCTCTCTTGTCCTGAGTGTCCCGCCCAAGTGGTGCTGTGATTTAGTTTCAACACAGTTGTTCTTAGTGTTTTAGGGACAGCTAATTTCCAGTGAGACGGATCGTCATTTTTGTTGGTCCACCATACTTATCCATTCTCTATTTGACCCAGATTTGATTCCAACAATTTATTGCACCAATCATCATGCAGCTGTTCGGCTACAACACAATCTTCCGATAATCCTTCTATTTGTACTCCATTTACGGCATGACTGAGAGCATCTGCATTGGAGTGTCTTTTACCAGGCTTATGAACCACGTCGTACTGAAACTCAGCCAATCTCAGAGCCCACCTGGTTAGTCTGAATGAAGGGTCGCTCAGACTTAGTATCCATTTCAGAGCTGCATGGTCGGTGACTAGCGTGAACTTCCTTCCTAAAAGATAGCATCAAACTGTTTTGTTGCATACATAACAGCCAGCAGTTCACGTTCTGTAGTACTATAATTTTTCTCGGCATCATTCAATTGTCGACTGGCGAATGCTACAGGCCTCTCTCTGTTATCTGTTTGCTGTGAAAGTATCGCGCCAATCGATGTGCTCGACGCGTCTGTTGCAACAATAAATTCGCGATCAAAGTCAGGGAATATAAGAACATTCTCCGAACACAATAATTTCTTCAATTTTTCGAATGATTCCATCTGTTGTGGCCCCCATACAAAGTCTACTCCTTTCTTCGTTAATTGTGTTAGGGGTTGAGCTATTAAGGCAAATCCATCGATAAAACGTCGATAATAGCCGGCTAAACCAAGCCAACTCCTGACTTCTCGCATGTTCTTCGGCTCAGGGTATTGTTTAACCGCCTTGATTTTCTCCGGATCGGGTTCCACTCCTTCCGATGTCACCAGGTGACCCATATAACGAACACAACTTTTCACAAAATTGCACTTTTCGAGATTCACTTTTGAATTAGCATTCTCGAATATCGCTAACACGTGAGCTAGACATTCTGCATGTTGGTTGATTGTTTGACTGTGAACTATTACATCGTCAAAATAAACAAAACACTCTGTTCCTAGAATTTCGGCCAGGAGGGAGTCCATCAATTTTTGGAATGTATGAGGGGCACCTGTCAATCCAAAAGCCATTCTCTTATACTCAAAATGCCCACCGATGGTTGTGAAAGCAGTCTTTTCTTGGTCCTCTTCTGCTATTTTTATTTTTTTGCAAATCCAAAGTTGAGAAATATCTACTATTGCCTAGTCCTTCAAGTGTCTCATTTATAAGCGGTAATGGATATGCATTTGCTTCAGTAACTGAATTTGAAAGCCCAAAATCTGAACAGAAACGATATTTGAGGCTTCCATCGGTTGTTTTCTCTCTTACAAGTACAACCGGTGCACTCCAAGGACTGTTTGATGGTACAATTAAACCTTCATTCAGCATTTCGGCTATATGCTCTTCCACTACTGGGTGCATGTGGTAAGGTACTCAATAGGGTCTTTTCGCAATCGGTCGTTCTTCAAATGTGGGGATATGATGTTCAACGGGTACATTACATCCCTCTAATCCTGGCTCTTCAAATGTTGTGATATAGCGCTTTAATACTTTACTTATTAACGCAGCTTCTTCAGTCTTTAGATGTGATAAAGTCTCATCAATTTGTTTTTCTAATTTTGAATTATTTTCATCCATTGATACAGATGCTATCTGTAAAGAGGGTTCAGTAATGCTCACAGGCTCTGCAATACCCATACATTTATTTTTTAATAGCTGTACTGGATACGGATTAAGGTTTATAACTTTAACAAATGAGATTGAATTGTTGACATGCTGAACACTACGAGCAACCCTTATTCCAGGCAGTGGATCCAGTGGGGGTTCAATGAATATAAGCCCTTCCTTGATTACATCTCTCAGAGTAGCATCGATCAAATATATGCTGTAGCCAGTCTTACTTGATCATTTAAACAATGGGTCTTTCTTGGCATTCCGCGATCTTTGAACTCAGACCTCCTCCTGTCATGGAGTGGATGGGTGGTGTTGGATGGGGCATTACAGCTTATAGTTTTCCCACTTTCATTTTCACTAACACAATCACAAAAATATGATGTTTCAATATTATTGTATGACTCATTTTGAACTTCACCTACTTTCTCACCTCCAAATGTTATTGAATTATTACCTACATCGATAACTGCGTACAATTGGGATAACAAATCCCAACCAAGCAAACCATCCTCTTTAATCTCAACATTGGCGATAAGAAATCTATGTTCAAACTTGAACTTTAAGACATTTATTTGTAAAACTTGTGCTCCTATCACTGCTAAGTTCATGCCTGTCACACCCTTAGCAACAGCTTTCTCCTCTATTAGTTTCACACCTGAAATAGCCTCTTTCAAAATAGATATCTCTGCGCCGGTGTCAACTAAGAATGTTTTGCACTGACCTTAAATCTTGATGGTAACGTGACTTCCTCTACCGCGAGTTGATACTCTTGGAACTATATTGCAATGCCCCTCTCCATGATTAGGCTGAGTAGTTGGGCGACTCCCAGCCAATCTTAGTTTTCCGAGTGCTGTGGTTTTTGGGCACTAATGTTTTCATTTTTCACAGGAGCAGCGCGTTTAGTGCAATTATACGCTGTATGAGACGATTCTCCACAAACAAAACAGTATCTCACAAATTTATTGTAGAATTTACGCGGTTGTGACTCAGAAAAATTCCTCTGCTTATTTGGGGAATGGTCTGTTCCCGTGTTGGTACATTCCCTAGCAAAGTGACCCATCCTACCACATGCAAAGCAAGGTCCCTTCTTATCAGACTGTCTGAACTGTGTATTTGGATTGCTCTTAAAATATCTGTATGATTTCACATTCTGATCCTTCTTAAATGAAACAGCGAACACGTTGTCTTGATTTACTGCGGTCGCTTGTTCAACTCGTTCGGCTACAACTACCGCCTCTTCCAAGGTTTTTGGGGGATGAACTTGTAGGGTTATGGACGCGGAACCAAATAATCCTCGTATGAAAGCTGTCAAAACCGTTCTATCTAGTTGGAGGCGAGCTTATTTAGCTTCTGTAGGATGATCGTTGGGGATTGGTATTGCCTTTAAGCCTTATTCTCGACAGCGATCCGCATACGCGCGTATTGGCTCATTCTGGTGTTGTTTAATCACACTTAACACGAATAAATGACTTTCAGGTTCTCGTAACTCTTTGAATCTTTCTAGAAGAACTTTTTCATACTTGACAAAAGTTGCTCCCTCGGATAATAATTTGGGATGAGTATTCAAAAAGACAGACGCAGCCTCAGATGTCTTTAATTTACATATGAGCTTTTTATCGTTATCAGACCAATTACCAGACTGTGCTACAAATTTTAAATTTTGAATGAATTCCTCTACTTTTTGTCCACCTTCTTCACCTGAAAATGTTCTTACAAGTGATTGTAAACCTAAATCCTTACGTACTAAGGTTGTTGGTCGAACCTGTTGACTGTTTGAAGCATTAACAGTGTCTAACTCTTGCTGTAATCTAGCCTTTTCTAAGTGTTCACATTCTGATTGTGCCCTAAGTTGTCTCAATTGTTCTTGTAAACACTCTATTTCTGATCTATCTACATTTTGAACAGGTGGATCAGGTTGTACTTCATTCATCTTGAAGGGTTGACTTGAAATCTTAAATTTTGAATGGTTTCTCTGAAAAATCTTATTTCTATTAATCTAACAATTCTATTTCCATCTAAGATCTGATTATAATAAAGTAATCAACATTCACTTTCTCAATTAAATCTATTTTCCAATTCAAATTTTCTATTATTTTCTCGTTTCTAACAGTGAATTTTTGTCCCATGACTCCGAACTGGTTTGATAGACATTTTTGCAGTCTATCCCACCTCACGCCACCAGTTTTGTAACCGCCCTTGATGGGGGTTGAAGATATCTTATTACTACTTCAAAGGAGTCATAGGAAATGGATAGACAACAGCATGGTATTACCTAAAGAATTTCTCATTTATTAGGCTATGACAATTACTTGAAATTTGAAGAATGAAATATGCAGTACATTTTATCCAAATATTATTACTTCAAAAACTACCTTCCAATACGATTCTGCTAACTAGAAATTTACTACAACAATGATTTTATTAATTAGGGTCTCGGCCGGGTGAAAATGTTTTATAAGGAGCTAGAAATTTTGGCACTTACCGACAGCTATCACTCTCACTGTAATCCCAAACCACAGGACACTCACGTATATCATAATGCCGGAAAAATAACTCAACTTCTTGCAATACGGTTTGGATTTTGATCCGCTCGATACCTCAGTTGTTTAACGACTGGAGGTTTTCCGTCCGGAAAACTCCCCCCTCTCCACGTCAGTGTGCCAGAAGGCCTAACTGCTGCTATTGGAAGAGTCGGTTCTCACGAGATTCGGCAAGAGGGTACTTGCCAGGTCTGCAGTATTCCTCTGGGAAAATATCTACAAACTACCAAACATCCGCCTTGTCCTTGCCTCGTGGAGCCACCCCATCCGTGAGAACCAGCAAATATCCCTGAATTTGCTGGTTCTCAGAGTAGTTTAGACATAAGTTAGCAGAATCTTATTGTCGCTGCAAAAATACTACTTACTAACTAAATTATATATTTTCTCACTAAAGTCCAACTACGGAAATTATTATTCTAATATCAGAGTCTTTTCTCCTGAAAAAAATCTTAAATCTAAAACACAAAAAAAATCAATCAATAAATAAATAATCAAATACTACCCATGTCACAGCATGATGGAAGAATATAATTTTTCCTAATTGTTTCTCTATTCGTGTTGAGTAGTGCATGTTTCCCTGGTATTATTGTTCATGGGAATAATATTACCAGCAGTCAGATAAATTTTAAGGTCGATTGCCTTTTTCGGAGTTGCAATTATTTTGAATGTATGCAGAGAGAAGTGCATGCCTTCTAATGAGGCGGACAGTTAGAGCTGAATCTTGCAAGCAGACAAGTACCTGTATTGAAAGTGCAAGGCCTTGAGCAGAAAAAAGTACATGCATTCTGAAGAGGCATACAATCAGAACTGCATTTCGCAAGCAAACAAGCGCCTATATTGAAAGTGCAAGGTTTTTGACAGTGTCCAAAGTACATCAAGTTAACTCTAACATATTGCTTCAGGTCGCATACACGTTGTATTGGGAAATACATTTTAAAAGATCGAGGTTATTTGTAAAGTTTAAGGTTTGGGCGAAGCAATTTCAATGAGACAGAATGCATTTCAAGCGGGATGTATTTTGTATATAAGACGTAGAATTTCAGCAATTTATTATCAGTGTCAATCCAGCAATTCGAGCGTTCACCAACTTTTGTGATTTTCTCGTTCAATCTCCATTCCATCTTACTATTACCAATGGAGTCTGGAAAAGTTCCTGTGAGTATACACGCTTTTACTAATGAATTATTGTGGAAATTATTTTCTATTCTTGATCTATGCTGAGAAATTTAATCTTTGTAATAAGTTTATACAATTATAACTTGATACAATTCTTTCCTTTATTATTAATATAAAGCAATAGCTTGCATGTGTTTATTATTGAAGCCTAATTAATGGCTAAATGCACATGATTCTATTTAATTCATGAACGATTTGACAATTTATTGAGGTATCTTTATTAAAAAAAGTATAATATATATTGCATGATAGCTTTTTTCCAATGAAGCCGCAAAGTCAACATTTTAAGTTCGAAAATTGAAGAACAGAAGGTTTATTAATGAGTGCATTACAAAATTTGAAATATTTTCAATAACTTTTAATTGCAACTAGCAGGTAGCCTTCTTAACTCTGCAATGATCTAAATGAAATCTTGATAGAATTTGAGAATTTAGCTATTGTTCTCAGTAAGTTAATAATCTATACTGTATGTAAAATTCGAGTTGATCTGGCATTTCTGGATGATATAAGATTTCTAACCATACATGAATAATAATAAACCCAATTTTTTCCTTTATTAATTGAGTGATAGCTTGCTTGTACTTTTATTCATTAGATAGCTCAATGTGCATGATTCTATTGAATTCATGAATGATTGACAATTTATTGAGGTATCTTTATTGAAAAAGTATAATATATTTTGTACAATAGCTTCTGTCATGAAGCCTTGGAGTTAGCATTCAGAGTAGAAAGATTGAAAAGCAGAGGATCTATTACAGCATTGATGTTATCATATGAAATTCAGAGACTCATGCTATACCAAATAGAATTTGTCAGAACCAATCATCATTACATGCTTACTTTCTCAAACTTCTTCTTTCTCTATATATACATTTTTCTCATCCTTTACCCTTCTGAAGGTCCTCTTTCGATTTTGGATGATATCGTCTCATTGCGGAAGCCCGCTCACTACACTTTTCTCGCAGATGCGAAGTCTAAGTCCTCGAGCACCGTGTGTCCTCCTGGGGTCCGGATCGGTCTCGGAGCTCTCGCAAAGGCTTTCCTTAGCCTTACTTGAGGTCCTCTTTCGATTCCTGATGGAATCGACACGTTGCGGGGGCCCGCTCACTGGGCTTCTCTCGCGAACGCCGAGTCTAAGTCCTCGAGCACCAGGTGTCCTCCTGGGGTCCGGATCGGTCTCGGAGCTCTCGCACAGGCTTTTCCTAGCCTTACTTGAGGTCCTCTTTCGATTCCTGATGGTATCAACACGTTGCGGAGGCCCGCTCACTAGACTTCTCTCACAGACGCGAAGTCTAAGTCCTCGAGCACCGGGTGTCCTCCTGGGGTCCGGATCGGTCTTGGAGCTCTCGCCAAGGCTTTCCTTAGCCTTACTTGAGGTCCTCTTTCGATTCCCGATGGAATCG
The DNA here is from genome assembly GCF_014356525.2 of Nilaparvata lugens. Taxonomy (NCBI): domain Eukaryota; kingdom Metazoa; phylum Arthropoda; class Insecta; order Hemiptera; family Delphacidae; genus Nilaparvata; species Nilaparvata lugens. The sequence continues at coordinate 42,264,245 of NC_052518.1, read as the reverse complement.
ACACGTTGCGGGGGCCCACTCACTGGACTTCTCTCGCGAACGCCGAGTCTAAGTCCTCGGGCACCAGGTGTCCTCCTGGGGTCCGGATCGGTCTCGGAGCTCTCGCAAAGGCTTTCCTCAGCCTTACTTGAGGTCCTCTTTCGATTCCTGATGGAGTCAACACGCTGCGGAGGCCCACTCACTGGACTTCTCTCACGACTTCAAGTCCTCGGGCACCAGGCGTCCTCCTGAGGTCCGGATCGGTCTCGGAGTTGCTGGAAAGGCTTTTCCTATCCTTCCTTGAGGTCCTCTTGCACTTCGAGGCTCCGCTGGTGATGTACCAATGTGTAGTCAGGTTTCGACCAAAACCTGACGTGTCGCTGTTGGTCGAAACAGGTAGTCCGTCGTCTAAATACATTTTAGACGTCAATCAGCACTCGTCTAAATGGATGCTGAGCAGTGGAGCTTACAGTGCCTGGGATTAATCGTCTCTGATCTCAAACACAACTACCGGTCGCTGAAGGACTCGGAGTACACTCTACTACAAGACGTACTGTGTTGCTAGCTGCATGCTGCTTCCTTCTCACCTCACTCGACCGCTCGCACTGGATTTCCAAACTCGACTGCCTCCTGCTAGCCTTTCTCGAGCCTCCCTCAGTGACCGTGAGGGAGGGGAGAGAGGATGCGCAGCACCGCTGAGCGGTAGGCCAGCAGCTGGCTTGTTCGTTGACCCCTTTGATTCTATCAAAGATAACCATGCGTCAAATAAATGAGCCTTAAACTCAATTCCTTTCACTAGTTACGATATACATCGTGACACACTGTTCCTACTAAGGGAAGGGGGGGAAAGAAATGGGGAGGAGAGGAGGGGTGAGGATGGAAAGGGTAAACGGCTGACAGAATGTCCCAAAAGGCTGAATTCATTCTGCCGCCTCTCCGTTGGTCATAGTAGACCGAGCACAAACTGGGCGCCAGGTTGACTCCTTGCCAACCGGTGGTGGTGCGTCGGCACCATCCGAAGAAATCAGCAAGCTATCTGGCCAGGTCCTCGGCCTAGCTTTCGAACGAGATATCGAAGATCTGCGACGTGCTTTCGCACTGCGTGGAGACGCCGTGCTTCCGCACTGCAAGGGACTGCCGTGCTTTCGCACTGCAACGGGGGACGCCGTGCTTCTGCACTGCGATGAAACGCCGTGCTTTCGCACTGCGAAAAAAAGGATGCGGTGCTTTCGCACTGCAGAGTCGCCGTGCTTCCGCACTGCCCCAGACGCCGTGCTTCCGCACTGCAGGTGAGATTCGCAGTGCTTTCGCACTGCTAGGAACCGCCATGCTTTCGCACTGCAAGGAAACGCCGTGCTTTCGCACTGCAAAAAAAAGGACGCAGTGCTTTCGCACTGCAGAGTCGCCGTGTTTCCACACTGCCCCGGACGCCGTGCTCCCGCACTGCAGGTGAGAGTCGCAGTGCTTTCGCACTGCTAGGAACCGCCATGCTTTTGCACTGCAAGGAAACGCCGTGCTCTCGCACTGCAAAAAAAAAGGACGCAGTGCTTTTGCACTGCAGAGTCGCCGTGCTTCCGCACTGCCCCAGACACCGTGCTTCCGCACTGCAGGTGAGAATCGCAGTGCTTTCGCACTGCTAGGAACCGCCATGCTTTCGCACTGCAAGGAAACGCTGTGCTTTCGCACTGCATAAAAAAAGGACACAGTGCTTTCGCACTGCAGAGTCGCCGTGTTTCCACACTGCCCAGGACGCCGTGCTTCCGCACTGCAGGTGAGAGTCATGGTGCTCTCGCACTGCCAGGAGGGGCGGGTAACACAGAGTACAAAAACACTCAAAACACAAAAACACACAAAACATAAAAGGTGAACAGCACCTCTGACTGGCTCTGAGAGCTCGAGTCATTGCGGTGTTTACATGCCCGCTGACTTGCCGGGAAACTGGCCCCTGCTTTTACACTAGGAAACAGAGCTCGCGCTCTGCTGGAGGGCTGTGTTTGCACACAGCGAGGCACGAGGATTTTCGCCCCGTCTGGACAAGCCGTGCTCGCGCACTGCAGGATAAAGGGTAACACAGAACACAGAAACACAAAAACATAAAAACACACGAAACATAAAAGGTGAACAGCACCTCTGACTGGCCCTGAGAGCTCGAGTCGTCGCGGTGTGTACATGCCCGCTGACTTGCCGGGAAACTGGCCCCTGCTTTTACACTAGGAAACAGAGCTCGCGCTCTGCTGGAGGGCTGTCTTTGCACACAGCGAGGCATGAGGATTTCCGCCCTGTCTGGACAAGCCCTGCTCGCGCACTGCAGGATAAAGGGTAACACAGAACACAGAAACACAAAGCAGGGCTTTCGCCCTGCAGGCCGTGCTTGCGCACTGCGTGCCGTGTTTTGACACTGCCGCGGTGTTCCCACACCCCGAAGGTGTGCGTCCGTGTAATGACAATCCAGACACACACTGACTGATGTGTCATGCTTGCGCACGACGTTCGGACGAGCTAGCAATCTGGCTGCAGTGTTCCCACACTGCTGTGGTCAAGCTCGCACACTACCCTTGCCGGGCTTTCGCCCTGCGGGCCGGGCTTTTCACCCTGCATGCCATGCTTGCACACTGCGTGCCGTGCTTGCACACTGCGTGCCGTGCTTGCGCACTGCGTGCCGTGCTTGCGCACTGCCACGGTGTTTTCACACTGCCACAGTGTTTCCACACCGCGAAGGTGTGCGTCCACGTAATGACAATACAGACACACACTGACCGATGTGTCATGCTTGCGCACGATGTTTGGACGAGCTAGCAATTTGGCTGCAGTGTTCCCACACTGCTGTGGTCAAGCTCGCGCACTACCTTTGCCGGGCTTGCGCCCTGCGCGGCCATGCTCTCGCAACTGCCTAACTTCGCCGTGCTTGCGCACTGCATTTGCCGGGCTTGCGCCCTGCGCGGCCGTGCTCACGCACTGCCAAACTTCCAGCATCAGACAGCTTGGATGAATCTTCTACACGACCAGGAACTTGTCGTGGTCTCAGCAATAGTCAGCTGAGATACAGCTCCAATAATCCTAGGAGCTCGTCGAGGAAGTAGACTCAAGTTGTAGTCCCCATCCTCAAGAAGAAACGTGATACACAACAATGTAACACTTCACAGGAGGCAGAAGTTGATAGAGGCGAATTGGAGTCCAGGAAAATTACCAAGTGTCAGAGTGATGGATACTCTCAGTTAGTTCAGTGTATCAGCATCTTATTGTTCACAATAAAATATGAGAGATGATAATATGATGAGGAATACTGAATTATATGGTTGACTTGAAGCCACTAGTTGTGATGTTACACCACATATTTCAATTTTACATCACAATTAAATGTGGTCGAAATAATAATTTATTTTCGATCTGTTATGAGGATTACAGCCTTCTCACTATATCACAATAATAAAATCGGAACTATAAATTTCAACTCAATATTCCACTTCTCACTGTTCATTACAATAACGAAATCAATCACATGATTTACTTATGCAAAGTAACCATCCATTGGATATAAATGACAGTGTGTTTTTTATAACAGACAAAACCTGCTAATTAATTTACAATCAGTGAACATTTATTGCTCAATCTCTCTTTCTCATTCCAAGACTTATTTCACCCCGAAATAAATCTTAATTTATTTTTTCAAAGTAATTATTCACACAAGGTGTGTATAATGACACAACAGCTGTTAATTAATTCACACTCAGTAAATATTGATTTTCCGAAAAACAATCACAACAATCAGCACAAACAGTAATAATTGAATGAATTAATGCACCGTCGATAATAACTCATGATGGTAGGCTGAGTAAAAATTAGATTCACTCTCGAGACGTGATCTAATTCCAAAACTAACAACAGCACGATCAAACTGAGACTGAATCAATAAAGCCGCGTCCACACTATGTCGATCGACACCGATCAACAAAGTCGATCGACAATGTCGAACAAGTCTGGATGTGTCGCTCGACATTGTTGAGCGCTGTCGAGTCGAGTCGAACGCAACCCGATTCAGGTCGGTCCGGATCAAAGAAAGTCGAGTCGAACACACCAGTGTGGACGTGTCGATCTTGTCACTGCCATTTTAGAAAATAGAATAGTGATATACTGTTGTGAATTAGTGAATATACTGTTGTGAATATACTGTTAGTGAATATACTAGTTAGTGAATAGTGAATATACTGTTGTTCAAGTGCTTACATTTTTATTGAAAATGAATTGGATTCATTCAATTCATTCTAAAAAAGTTTTTAAAGCCTGCATCACATCTATATTCTAGATTTAATTTGTCAACATCATCCAGCAATAAATCTTCCATAAATTCCTCTGTACTATACTTTTTTCTGCCTCGAACAAGGCTAGGCCGTACCCAAAATCTCCGCGGGCGAAGATCTTTTTGGCTTCCCAAGATGGCAATAAGAATTGCAGCAGAAGCCGCTGCTCCAGCATCTTCATCATCACTCATTTTATATAAAAACTCGATTCTTATTTAAAATAAAACACTCGATTAAATATAAGCTGACTAAGATAAAACACTAAACACTAAAACACTTAAAACACTAAAACACTTAAAACACTCGATTATGCATGAACATTTATGATGGTTGTCGATCGACTCGTCCACATGTACTGAGGCAATTTTGTCGAGTGACACAGTCGAAGGTGTCGAACGACTTTATCGATCGACCGGGTCGACAGAGTCGATCGACATAGTGTGGACACGGCTTAACAGTAGAATATCTGGAAAAACTAGAATTTACATGAATTCAATTTTATAAATTGTTATTGAAAAGGAGAAGTAATTCTCTCCTACAGACTAGAAGCTTGGCGATAGCAGTTAGCCAGTTGAGATAACGTTTATCTTATCTGTACAGCACAGCACAAACAACTTTTTGATCCAACATAGAATTAATTCCAATTGAAATAATAATTATTTCATTCCAATTTATAGTAAGTCCTCCGACTTTATTTTCAAGTGAAATATTAGAAAATATGAATCATAATCTGAAGCTAATAACCCCCGATTGTAGTACATCTCGACTCACAATCAAACGCAATTCATTCATTCCACATGAATAATTAATTGCAACGTAATTCACTTTTATCCCACAGTATAATAACGTCTGTTAATTAACTGCATCGTAACACTTCACACGGATTAAAGCAATTACCACCAGCTTCATTAAATGATTTCAATTATTATTACAACCATTACCTCATGGTTAAAATATTATTTGGATCATACTGATCTATAATATTTTCTAATATTCTCTATCCACTCATTTCGCCATCAACTATTTATGGCAAATGGAAAACAAGCTACTGCAAGTTTTGTTCGTTAACCTGTACTTGGTTACAACAATATCGGTAATATACCAATCAAGAAAATTTCGTCTAGTTGGAATCGACTTTGGCTGTTATTAACTAGTCATAGACTGTAGAAAACTTTCCTGATTACCCTTGCTTGGTCACATCATAATATTGTAGATAAATTTCAAACAGAAATTATTGAGGTTGGCTTCAGATCAAAAGAAACGTATTGATTTGTCAATAATAATTTTTCCATTTAATTCAGCCAGTGCTTTATGACTGATTATAATTGTTAAACAATAATGGTTGGGTTGCCATTTAGTTTAAATAAAACCCTATTTTATGGGAAAAATAAAACGGAATATGCTTTTTCCTTTTCTCTCTTTCAATATATTATTGACAAATTTCTTTCAACAACAATAAATTATGTCAGTCTATCAATATTTTCATTATTTTCGGAATCGTGCTAATGCTATTAATTTTCAAAATTCGGCTAATAAATTCGTGCTAATAATTCTGAATTAATTTTCTCCAATTTCTATGCAATTTTGTCTTTGACAACAACATTTAATTTCCTCATTTTAAATGGGATAATTTATGGATCAAAAATAGCTCTAAAGCTGTGATATGATGGAACTCTTATGATATTCACCCCTTCTCGCCTCTTACCTCCTTATTGGCGGCGCGTGACACCTCTCTGGTATCGCATCCTCCGGATAGGCAGCGACCCTCAATAGACTCGCTCGGCCTCCTGCTGTCCATCTGCTTGAATTCCGTCCACCTTTTCTGCAACTGCTCCATCACTATCCTCTTCCTCATCTTCGGGCAGGTGTGGCTGGAGCTTGGTGCCCTTCTCGTGCACAGTAAACCTCTTACCGGCACTCAACATTTCCTCGACCTCATATGGGCCAGAAAATTCCGGCGCTAACTTTGCGGCAAGCTGATTAGCACCCGAGGACAGGTGACACTTCTTCCTGTAGACTAGCTGTCCAGAGTTCACCTTCCTTGTCCTCCTTTTCCAATTATAATACCGGTTGGCATTATAATTCTTGTCTCCAATATCTGAAACTACTTTTAGTGTAGTTTCCAGCACCGGCAGTCTTCTAGACTGCCCTGCTCGAAGATTATTTCCAGCTCCTTGCTGAAAATTATCCTCCTTCTTCCGCCTCCGGTACAGCTTTTCCGGACAGTTGTACCTCCAGTGCCCAGCTCGTTTACAGTGCCAGCAAATGAACTTTCCATGGGCTGGAGAAATTTTCTGAGAGATAAATTCCTCTTTTCCAGTCTTCCACACGGTTCCTACGTGTTTCTGGACTTGAGGAAATTTCTCCTTCTCCTGCTCCTTCACAGGAATAATTACAGGTGGCTTCCTTGACCTCCATATGTTAGGCTCGGTTTTAACAGTAGCCAGCCTCGAGTTGACAGATCCTTTTCCCACTTTTGGAGTGGAAATATCATCTCCAATATGTGGTTTGACGAGATGAGGATCCCATTCCACTGACCGGGAATAAGGGTCCATTTTAACCCGGTGCTCACGAAGAAACTCCATACCAAGCAGAATATCTGGAGGAAGCCCATCCATTATTGTGAGTGTTGTTGGGATATTCTGCCGATTTTCAGGTTGATTATAACACCACCTCGCAGACGTGCAGCCGCTCCATTAGCAATAGCAGCGCCGCGCTGTACAGGCTCTCGTTCCACTGCTTCCAAACTATTAAAAGCTTTAGAGCTAATATAGTTGGACTCTGCTCCGGTGTCGAGAAGAGCATGATACTGTCGGTCTCCTATTTCCACTGTAGTGAAAAGACGCTTGTCATCCTGGAGCTCCGGCTCTAGTTGGATTTGAAGCCTCGTTTTAACTACAGCTGTTTTATCAGAAGTCTTCTTCTGCTCGCTCTCACAGGAACAATTTGGTCGTGGCTTCCCGCACTTTGAGCAGAGTGAAACCTCCGGACACTCTGATCTCCAGTGTCCCACCTTCTTGCACTGCCAACACAAGGGGCCTTCTGGAGGTTGTTCACTCCGGCGCTGTGTAGTGGTTGTCTCCTGTCGAGACTTGGTCTGCTTCCTCACCTCCTCCTGCTTCACAGCTCGTTGTCTGTGTTGAGCACTTTTCTCCTCGAATTAAATTCGTTCGTATTGCCTCGCTAAGTGTAGCAAGTCGTCGGTGGTGTACACTTCAGCCTCCCTGATGTAGAGCTTGTAGCATGGTAAAAGATTCTTGTACAATCTCTGTACCTGGCTCCTCTCTGAAAAACCACCTCTTCTTCTCATCAGCGTTAGCAGCTCCTCGACATAGTCATCTATGAGCTCGCCTTCTCTCTGCCGCCTGTCGAGAATTTCACTCTCAAGATCCTCCTCATGAGTAGGTGGATAGTAACGAGACCGAAAGTCTCTCAGGAAATCGTCCCAGTGTCTCCACTGTTCTCTCCTATTCCTCATCCATAAGGAGCATTTCCCTGCTAACATTTCAGGTAGCACTGGAAATAACTGTCTGCCAGACAAGCCATATGCTTGTTGCAGCTCTTCAAGCCGCTCCATAAAACTTGGAGCATCTCCACTCCCATCATATGAGAGCCGCCACCCTCGAACCTTGTCACACACGGCACCCGGGTCCATACAGGATGTAGCAGGCACCGCTGGTCTGGTAGGTGACCTCAACACATGCCTAGACATGTTATTATGTCTCTCCGGCATCTCCAGCCTCACCAGCGCAGGCTCTGCATGGTATAGCATTTCCGCTGCCGCCTCCTCGCTAACTGGTGCTGGCCTTCGCGCTCCTCGACGAAGCACCTCCTCCCCATTATCCAAAACAGGGATCATCACAACAATCCGCTGTCGTTGCTCCAGTAGAGCCCTCCTCAGGCTCGTACTTGTGCCTTCTGTCAGCACTGAGTCGAGTAGTAGATCAATCAAGACCTGATCGTGCACTCTGTACACCCAGGAGTTGCTGGAGTCGCCATCAAACTCTGGAGATGTCTCCTTGGGTATTTCTTCCATGTCGCCTTCCTCACCTCTGCAATTATTCCTCTCTTCAGCACTCATCACTGTTCTTCTCCTCCTTCCTTTAGCCCCACATTCGTATGCCAATCTTCTGAGTAGATTTTTGCCCACACCTACCTCTACTAGAGTTCCCAGTGTTGCTCTGGGCCGGCTAAACTCAGTTGGTGACTGGGGTGGGCTGCGGCAGGGGATGGGAGTCTTGGTGGGGCGTCCGTCAACCACCCTCAATCGCATCGGGGGTTGAAACAGAGTCTTGTGTACTTTAGAGAAATGTTTCCCTCTTTCAGGTAAGAGGGGCCGTGCTCTCGCACTGCCAAACATGGTTGGTCATGGAATGAAGGGAGTAGAAATGTTGCGGTGTCTGCAGTGAAAAACATCTCTGTGTCGGGACTAAGTCCTAGTCCTCGGGCACCGGGTGTCTTGCAAAGGCTTTCCCTAGCCTTTCTAGAGGTCCTTTTTCGATTCCGGCTGGAATCAGTAAGCTGCGGGAGCTCGCGCTCCAGACTTTTCTAAGTCCTAGTCGTCGGACACTGGGTGTCCTCCTGGGGTCCGGATCGGTCTCAGAGCTCTCGCAAAAGCCTTCCCTGGCCTTTCTGAAGGTCCTCTTTCGATTCCGGATGATATTGTCTCATTGCAGAGGCCCGCTCACTAGACTTTTCTTGCAGACGCGAAGTCTAAGTCCTCGAGCACCGGGTGTCCTCCCGGGGTCCGGATCGGTCTCGGAGCTCACGCCAAGGCTTTCCCTAGCCTTACTCGAGGTCCTCTTTCGATCCCTGATGGAATCAACACGTTGTGGAGGTGCGCTCACTAGACTTCTCTCGCAGACGCGAAGTCTGAGTCCTCAAACACCGGGTGTCCTCCTGGGGTCTGGATCGGTCTCGGAGCTCTCGCCAAGGCATTCCCTAGCCTTACTTGTGGTCCTCTTTTGATTCCTGATGGAATCAACACGTTGCAGAGGCCCGCTCACTAGACTTCTCTCGCAGACGCGAAGTCTAAGTCCTCAAACACCGGGTGTCCTCCTGGGGTCTGGATCGGTCTCGGAGCTCTCGCCAAGGCGTTCCCTAGCTTTACTTGAGGTCCTCTTTCGATTCCTAATGGATTTGACACGTTGCGGGGGCCCGCTCACTGGGCTTCTCTCGAGAACGCCGAGTCTAAGTCCTCGAGCACCAGGTGTCCTCCTGGGGTCCGGATCGGTCTCGGAGCTCTCGCACAGGCTTTCCCTAGCCTTACTTGAGGTCCTCTTTCGATTCCCGATGGAATCAACATGTTGCGGAGGCCCACTCACTAGACTTCTCTCGCAGATGCGAAGTCCAAGTCCTCGAGCACCGGGTGTCCTCCTGGGGTCCGGATCAGTCTCGGAGCTCTCGCCAAGGCTTTCCTTAGCCTTACTTGAGGTCCTCTTCTGATTCCCGATGGAATCGACACATTGCGAGGGGCCCGCTCACTGGACTTCTCTTGCCAACGCCAAGTCTAAGTCCTCGGGCACCAGGTGTCCTCCTGGGGTCCGGATCGGTCTCGGAGTTGCTGGAAAGGCTTTTCCTATCCTTCCTTGAGGTCCTCTTGCACTTCGAGGCTCCGCTGGTGATGTACCAATGTGTAGTCAGGTTTCGACCAAAACCTGACATGTCGCTGTTGGTCAAAACAGGTAGTCCGTCGTCTAAATACATTTTAGACGTCGATCAGCACTCGTCTAAATGGATGTTGAGCAGTGGAGCTTACAGTCCCTGAGAATAATCGTCTCCAATCTCAAACACAACTCTCGGTTGCTGAAGGATTTGGAGTACACTCTACTACGAGACGTACTGTGTTGCTAGCTGCACGCTGCTTCCTTCTCACCTCACTCGACCGCTCGCACTGGATTCCCAAACTCGACTGCCTCCTGCTAGCCTTTCTCGAGCCTCCCTCAGTGACCGAGAGGGAGAAGAGAGAGGATGCGCAGCACCACTGAGCGGTAGGCCAGCGGCTGGCTTGCTAATTGACCCCTTTGATTCTATCAAAGATAACCGAGCGTCAAATAAATGAGCCCTAAACTCAATTCCTTTCACTAGTTACGATATACATTGTGACAATAGAATATTAGATAATTGTGTTAGCGATTCCTCCAGCAATAGTAATTTGTTTGATTTGATAAATACTACTAAAATATTATGTCGGTACAGTTTATGACAGTACTGTCAGAGACAAGACAAGAAATCTTATGCTTATCCTTTATCTATGGTACTGTCTATAACCAATAACTGATTCTGCAACAGTTTGGAATCTCCGCCGCTAGATGGAGGCACTCACCGGATGAAGTTTTGGAATGACATCTAACAGTTGTGGGGAGAAAGGAATGACTATATCTTCAACAAAATGAAGGATCAAATAGATTTTGAAAAGAAAGGGAGTAGTGTTTCCTTGGTGGGAAGTGATTGGTAGAGAATATGACTTTGATGAGGGGAACTGGTTTAGCTCTTGGGGGGGGGCTAGTTTAGCCCAACCTCCCTTACACCCCCCCCTCCTTGAGGAGGGGGGTTGTTGGTCTTGACGCTGGTCCCTGGGTCCTGGGGGCAAGGCCACGCCCCTGTTTGGATATGCTGTTCCTGTAACAATGCACTACTTACTTCATTTTAATAGTTAATGATTTGATCTTACTTATATAATTATTTTACTTTATTAATTTTCTGTTTTTTCCTCTTAAATCTTCATATAAATTGAAACTTTTACAATATTTTCATTTTTAGATAAATCCCTAGTTGAATTGATGAAATAAACATTTTGGTAGAGTTAGTGGGATGGATACTTTGAATATTCTTTCCAAAGAATGGATATTGATATGTCCAAACCTATGCCAATTTATGTATATGCATATTAATATCATCTATTTTATCTATAGTTATTACATATTGCTTTTTTTCATATCATATACAGCTCAATGATGTTTTTCTTAATTTATATTTTGTAAATTCATCTTCAATGTTGCTGTATTGTAAGCTATTGTTTATAAGTGTATAAGCCAGTATATATATTGTAATCTACATAAATAGAGTACTCAATCTCACTCTTCACATTGGTGAGAGAAGCCCTCTCCTGTTTACTTTGTATGTCAATGACCCTTCTCAATGATAATTTTTCATTATCAATCTCTTCAGTTTCCATACTTATGCAGACGACCTTCCAAAAAAAATGCAATTTTTTAATATTTGTAGTAAATTTCATATACTGTATTTTTGAATTTGTGTACATTTTATATATATTGGATTGCTCATTTGTTGAAATGGAAATAAATGTATTATTATTATCATCATTATTGTTATTATCATAATTATTATTATAATTTTTTTTATCATTATTATTTTTTTCCATTATTATTCTTATAGAAGTCTTAAATTATTTCTATGTTGTTGAAATTATTGCAGCTTTCAAGCAGCTTAGAAGTAATTTAGCAGAATTGTACTCTAGTCAAAAAATAAGATTTAGAATTAAATTAATCACAGAAATATAATTAACTCCTAACATGAATCGAAGCTCACTGGAATTAATATCAATAAATTTGGCTTAAATCTAATCACTTCAACACACCTGGAGAACACTAACAGAAATCTACAGTATTAATATTTTTCAAGATTCACCATTTGGTCCTCAACATGTCGACTTTGGTTGAAGAGGTTCATTGAAGAAAACTAGAAAATGAGTAGTAGCATCTATATTCATATATTATACTAGCAGAAGCCCGTGCTCCGCCAGGATCTGTTTTAAAACTTGACAAACTGAGAACTTGTCTTAATGAAATTTTGAAGAATTGAAAATAGGCCTATAACCATCTGTGGTTAATTAAGAATGTATGCGAAATTTCAAGTTAATTAGTCCAGTAGTTCAGACATGATGATGATTTTCCTATCCCGTACGTGTAGAAGCCAGCTCTTTACTTTATTATATATATAGTTAACGACTGCAAGAGATAGGACTGTGGAACAGAATAGTGGTGAAACTATGATAGCACCAGAAGTGTCTCAAACACAATAGTAGGTACTACATGAACTTTTTGAAAGTGATTTGAAAAAGAAATGTTTTAACAACAGGACTAAAAGTTGTTTACCTCATCATTCTACCTCCATTTAGAGAGGTTTAAGTTTGAGCCGAATGTAAATCTATATATAAAAAAATTAATGTCCGTTTGTGTGTTTGTTCCCTATAGACTTGAAAAGTAGGCTACTTGACATAACAGCATGAAACTGGGAATATGTTGTGTGAATATTGGGGATTGCATCTGAAGAGAAATTTAAAAAGAGGGGCTAATAATAATGATTCATTAATCCATTTTACTGACCTATGTTCTTGAAATTGTTGGCCGAGCGGCTACCTGAGGACGGAAAGATGATCATGATTCAAGATCATATTGTGATAATATGATCCAGCATCTAAAGTTACTAGCTTTAAAGTTATTTACAAAATAGATCCTTGTGGAGCATGGGTTTTCGCTAGTTATAGTATAGATTATTATGTTTCTTTGTCCGGTGATCTTTATAAATGTCCTGTAACATATAAAGGTACGTCAACCTAACCTCAAACCGTGCAGAAAACTGTTCATTCCTTCTTAAATCTTGTCTTCCAGTGAACATGAGCATATTATGTTTCATAATGTTTTAAATCAGCTGTTAATCATTTGCCGTACCATACTCCGTACCATTCGCCGTGCCGATTGACTCTGTTCTAACTGTTTGCCTCACCACACTCCGAACGCTGAACTTTTCAGCCAATCAGAGCCCTCGATTACAATTCGCCATGCAGCTCGCTCCACAATATTTTGGCTATCCATCACAAGTGGAAAACATGTGAACATGAATACAGAAGCCATTTTTTATTTGATTGAATTCATGTTTTGAACAGTTCATTGTTATGAATGATAAATTGATAGGAGCTTATAAATATTCTCTAATTCAAATGAAATAACTCATGGAAAAAATAATGAATGGATGAATACCAAGATTTAAATATTGTTGACCAAGAACTTAGTACATCGACAATTCATTCAAATAATTCTGTAGGTACTGATTGTAGGTACAAATATAATCATTTGTCTTCTTTATTGATAATCAATTTCATCAACTAATCATAAACTTACTGAAAAAAGCTCTTTAATTCCCATGAATTAAATTAATAGAATTATATGAATCTAAAGTGTAGGTCATATTAGTTCGATTCTTGACGGCAAGAAATCAAAGAGTTTGATTCTTGTTGGCAAGAAATATGTTATTCAACGCAGAAATCATTGTTACCTTACTAAAAGATAGGATAAGTTGAATAGTTTTCCTTTCAGGGGGAGTTTTGACAACCCACAAAACTTTTTTTTCATTTGAGGAAATATCGAAAAGGTGAATAGGATTTTTTTTTTGTTCAGCTTGCCAAAATACCCCTCATTTCAATATTGAAATTTTCGACTGACTGTACAGTGAGTCAATCATTCTATCAGGGCTCAAATAATTTTGAAATTGTAATTAAATAAAAATGATAGAGAATAATCAATTCATGTAAATATCAACACCTTTATTCAAAGACATATTAACTGCATGCGTTAATACTCATACTGCATTGATAAAACTGTAGACGTTTATTTAGCAGTCTAGAAAAACTGTTGTAGCTGAAAAATTAATAATCCATGTCACGTGTAGGCCTATACATTGCATCAGGAAAATGAAGTTCAGAACTATGGTTTTCTAAACATATGTTTTTGAGATAATTTCTTTGATGCAGCTGTTTCACATTCACCATATTATTATACAGAGTTTGTTTAAAAAATATTGATTACCAAAACAATACTATTATTATATCAATAATAATAATCAATTATCAAAACAATACTATTATTATATTAATAATAATATTACTATCAAACATATTTATCAATTATCAGAACAAAACTATTGAGGTTAAGTGGAATCAGGTAGAAAGCAATAATAGAACAGATGTTCTTTTTTGAATTTCTATCATATGATTTTGTTATTTTCAATGATTAAACCATATGTTTGAATATTTCTTGTCAATCAATAGATTATCTCAGTTCCATATGACGTTCACCTTACAATGTTCATAAGCTTAATAGGATCCTTTCTCATCCTTTGAAACCCTTAGAGACAAAATATCTCAAAATCTGTTCCTAGTGCACATCTAGCATGTTTGAAGAATATTTGTGCAAATTTTTAAGTCTGTGGGACAATTAGTTTGAGCTGTAGTGTGATTTTACATCAAAATTTTTGAAAAATGCCCTCTCCTGAACCCCCCTGTGCTCCTGATTGCAATTGTTCTGCATTGATCTAATTTTTTTTTGTAGCTGAACAAAAAAGTTGACTTTGCTGTGCAATGAGCGATTAGAAAATACAAAATTTTGATGGGGGTCCCAGCTCCCTCAGGGGGGCAAATTTCTGAGAATCCTTTCTTAGTGGATGTTTTGAGGCTACCATAAACAATTGTGCAAAATTTCAAGTTTGTAGTTTTATGTTCACTATGAATTAATGAACCGTTGATTGACTATCAGCTGATTGTACAGTAGTGAGTGATATTTAATTGAATAGTAAGTCTTTTAATAAAATTTGAGTTGAACAAAGGGAATTGTTATCTGCGTCTTTGTAACTGTTTCATTTAGTCTGTGTCATCAGGTATTACATTTAAATCGATAAAATAAATTTCAATACAATTCTCATTTTGTAGTTTCACCCGAATAAATCCTGCACGAACCCTGTTGAAAACGCCACAATATCATCATTTTGAAAAAAAGTTACTGGGAAGGATATTTTGAATATTCTTCTAGCATTCCAAAGAATGGGCATTGATATGTCCAAAGTTACACCAATTGACAAAGAGTTGGTTATTGCAGAGGAAAGAAGTGGAACATTGTTTCAAGAAATTTTATTTCAGTAGATTAATTTATTCATTTCATTATGTATGTTTATTAATATTATCATGAATTATTCAAGCTTCAAGAGTTTAATCGAGCAAAATTTACTACTATTTTATCTTCATCTTCTGAGTAGATCTTTGCCCACACCTTTCTCTATCAGAGTTCCCAGTGTCGCTCTGGGCCAGCTAAACTCAGTCGGCGACTGGGGAGGGCCGCGGCAGGGGACGGGAGTCTTGGTGGGGCGTCCGTCAACCACCCTCGTTCGAGTTGGGGGTTGAAACAGGGTTTTGAGTGTTTTGGAGAAATGTTTCCCTCTTTTAGGAAAGAGGGGCCGTGCTTTTGCACTGCCAAACAGGGTTGGTCGCGGAATGAAGGGAATAGGAACCTTGCGGTGTTAGTCGTGAGAAAGGGCTTCGTGTCGGGACTAAGTCTTAGTCCTTGGGCACCGGGTGTCTTCCCGGGGTCCGGGTTGGTCGCGGAGCTCTGGTAAAGGCCTTCCCTGGCCTTCCCAGAGGTCCTCTTTCGGTTCCGCACTGGATTAGTGTGCTGCGGCGGCTCGCACTCTGGACTTTCCTAAGTCCTACTTGCCGGACACCAGCTGTCCTCCTGGGGTCCGGATCGGTCGCGGAGTTGCGGGAAAGGTTTTTCCACACCTTCCCAGAGGTCCTTCCTCGATCCCGCACTGGACTAGTGCGCTGTGGCGGCCCGCACTCTGGACTTTCCTAAGTCCTACTTGCCGGGCACCAGCTGTCCTCCTGGGGTCCGGATCGGTCGCGGAGTCGCGGGAAAGGTTCTTCCACACCTTCCCAGAGGTCCTTTCTCGATCCCACACTGGATTAGTGCGCTGCGGCGGCTCGCGCTCCGGACTTTCCTAAGTCCTACTTGCCGGGCACCAGCTGTCCTCCTGGGGTCCGGATCGGTCGCGGAGTTGCGGGAAAGGTTTTTTCACACCTTTCCAGAGGTCCTTTCTTGATTCCGCACTGGACTAGTGCGCTGCGGCGGCCCGCACTCTGGACTTTCCTAAGTCCTACTTGCCGGGCACCAGCTGTCCTCCTGGGGTCCGGATCGGTCGCGGAGTCGCGGGAAAGGTTTTTCCACACCTTCCCAGAGGTCCTTTCTCGATCCTGCACTGGATTAGTGCGCTGCGGCGGCTCGCGCTCTGGACTTTCCTAAGTCCTACTTGCCGGACACCAGCTGTCCTCCTGGGGTCCGGATCGGTCGCGGAGTTGCGGGAAAGGTTTTTCCACACCTTTTCAGAGGTCCTCTTGCGCCTCGATTCCCCACTGGTGGTCTACCAATGGGGAGTCAGGTTTCGACCAAACCTGACGTGTCGCCGTTGGTCGAAACTGGTAACCCGTCGTCTAAACGGGTTAAATGTCGTTCAACACTCGCCCAAACGGGTGTTGAGTAATGGAGTTCACCGTGTTTGAGGCTAATCGTCTTTAGCCTCAACACAACTCCCGGTCGCTGAAGAAATCGGAGTTCACTTTAGTACAAGACGTACTGTGACGTTGCTAGCTGCTCGCTGCTTCCTTCTCACCTCTCTCGACCACTCGCCCTGGCTCTCCGAACTCGACTGCCTCCTGATAGCCTTTCTCGAGCCTCCCTCAGTGACCGAGAGGGAGGGGAGAGAGGATGCGCAGCACAGCTGAGCGGTAGGCCAGTGGCTGGCTTGAACGTTGACCCCTCGGATTCTATCAAAGATAGCCGAGCGTCAAATAAATGAGCCCTAAACTCAATTCCTTTCTCTAGTTACGATATACATCGTGACACACTGTTCCTACTAAGGGAAGGGGGGGAAAAGAGAGGGGGTAGAGAGGGGGGGTGAGGATGGAAGGGGTAAACGGCAGACAGAATGTCCCAAATGCCTGAGTACATTCTGTTGCCTCTCTGCCTTTCATCATAGACCGAACACAAACTGGGTGCCAGGTTGACTCCTTGCCAACCGGTGGTGATGCGTCGGCACCATCCGAAGAAATGAGCAAGCTATCTGGCCAGATCCTAGGCCTAGCTTCAGAGAAGATCTTGAAGATCTGCACCGTGCTTTTGCACTGCGTTGAGACGCCGTGTTTACACACTGCAAGAGACCGCCGTGCTTCCGCACTGCAATGGGGGCTTCCGGTTTACTACTGCCAGGGCAATACCTCCCCCCCGAATCAGAGGAAACCCGAGGAGGGTGTCCCTCTTCAAGTTCCTCAGTACGTCCCGGAGTCCTTCTGGGGTACGATTCGCATGACGAGTGCGCAGCGCTTGGAAAGGCGTAAACCTTGCCTTCTCAGTTAGAGACAGCCGCTCCATCTCCCGTAACACCTGGTCTGTGAAAGAGGCCCGGAAAGACGGCATTTTCTCTTTAAAAAAAATTGGTTGATGAGAAAATTTGCAGAAGTAAATAGGGAGGAAGGTAATAAGTGACGATAAGTGATGCTGAAGAAGAGAAGTCAAGGATGACGTTGACAAAGTTTGGAGGAAAATAAAACACAAGTCCAGAAACTCAAGAAAAAGCACAAAAAAAAAATGAACTAGAAATCGAAGACGCTATTTGAAGAAGAGTTGATGAGAGAAATAAAGATGAAAATCACAAAGTCCACTCGTAATAAAATTGCTTCGCTATAGCCTGTAACTAGATGTTGTCTACTCGGTAGCTCACAACAGACTGACCGAGTGAAGTTTGAGAAGCAACCATAAACGGGGAAAAACAGGAATAAACGGGAATTATTAGATTGAATAAAGTGAAAAACAATGCAGGATCGGACGAGAATAATCTGTTTAGTAGACAAAATAAATTGATTATTTTATCTTATCGCTATGCGTCGACCGCTCAACAGGCACGTAGCACTGAAATTCAGATTCAACTGGCAGAACTGTATAATAGGAAAAATGCTGTTTCCCGATGCCAATTCTTATATGAGACGATGACAAAGCCTTTTCTCATAAAATTCCTTACTAGAATTGTTTTATTGAAGATAGAAATATAGCCACAGAAAACGTCTACAAGCACAGGCCGTGGGAAACTCGGACCTGTCTACTGAACGTGACTAAATCACGATTAAAACAATAGCACAATAAAGCATAGGCTACTGTAATACTAATATAGCTTCAGTGCCTTTCAAAACGAGATGAACTTGAAATAATGAAATAATGAAGATTTTATTTCAGTAAAACCATTTCCTGGTCATTTTCATTTTCAATAAAATATTGGAGCAAAATCGATCAAAATTTGAAACCAACAAGAACGATTGTAGTGCACTATGACTCACAATCACAAGCAACTTATTCAAATACCATGAATAATCGGTTGCAATCACATGCAACTTATTCAAATACTATGAATAATCGGTTGCCCTATCACACGCAACTTATTCAAATACCATGAATAATCGGTTGCAACATAATATACTTCTATCCACAGAAAAATAACTCCTGTTATTTTCTGTATCGTAATTCACTAATTACCACGGACCCAAGCAATTATCGCCGGCTTTATTTTATGATCAAAATAAATATTTCAAATCAAAATCAAGTCAAATTTATTTATTCACCAATTCACTAAAAATTCACAAAATAACACTTATCAACTAATATACATTGGTGTGGCTGGAAAAAGAAGCCTTGAGCTCCAGCCACGAGTTCGAAAATATTAAATTATTTGTACATTTGCCGTTATAATATTCTAAAATACAAACTAAAAGATAGTAAACCAAAAACCAAAAATATGTATAAATAAAAACAAAAATCAATTCTTGAATCAAAAATCAACAAGCCCAATAATAGAAATAGGTAGGCTAATATAGAAATTATAATAATAATAATAAAAAAAAATTCCCCTTTCAGGTAGTCAAAAAAAAAACCAAGTTTAAATTGAGCGTGTTAAAAACAAGTTATAATTATAGTAATTTAGTTTTCGATTTTAAAAAATTAATTCTCTTTTACCCAGGATCTTATTTTATTTAATTTATTACTTGTAATTTTATCCCTAATGAAATCGTCTGGTATTCTATTTATTAGCTTATCGCTCTGGAACTTGAATTGATGATTGCTGGTTGTCAATGCAGTGAAATTTATACTGTAAGCACTTACACTTGCTGGTCTTAAATTGTAAGTGACATTGCGTTGAGTAAACAGATGTGTATTTTTATTTATGAATATAATTAAGTTTGTTATGTACGTTTGGCGAAGCGTTGGTAAGTTTATCTCATCAAATATTAGTCTGCTAGGATAGCGTCTTGGTCTTCCTAGCGCAGCCCTGATGATATGCTTTTGAATAGTAAAAAGTTTATTGAAATGGGTGTCAAAGGCTGCTCCCCATACTTCTATACTGTAGTGGAAGATTGAGTGAGCATATGCATTGTAAATTGTTCTGAGAATGTTCAAGTCTTTCAATTGATTAATTTTGTAAAATATTGTAATCAAGTATTTTAATTTATAACAAAGATTTTGGATGTGAATGTCCCATTTAATATGCTGATCAATCGTAATTCCTAAATATTTCATTGACTTAACTCTTTCTATAGTTGAACAAGTACAGTTGGGAGTGTCGCAGTTATGATTATGTATTATTAGTTTTAAATGTTCTGAAGGTTGACCGCTTCTATTAGGCGAAAAAGTTATATATTTAGTTTTTATTGTATTTAATGTTAGAATATGACTTTTTAACCACGACTTGACCACTGAGAGACCGCGATTTGCACAGTTGAATGTTTCATCCCAAGTTGAGCCAGAAAAGATTAAAGCAGTGTCATCAGCAAAAGATAGAGCAATACCATTCGGAATGTGTAGTTTCAATAAATCATTCACATAAATCAAAAACATAAGAGGCGATAGTACAGTGCCTTGTGGCAGACCATAATCTTTAATAATCTGGATATCAGTTTCCAAAATTTGGGTTCGATCCTTCAAATAGCTTGCGAATAGTTTTTTTGCTATCCCCCTTATTCCACTATTTTCCAACTTGTTTAATAAGATAGAATGTGGTATTGTATCGAACGCCTTCGCTAAGTCACAGAATACAGCAAGTGTTTTTTTATTACTATTGAAATTTTTGTCGATTATACTTGTCAAATGTAACACAGCATCCTTGGTAGATTTACCTTTTTGGAATCCATACTGGTTGCCCTCAATAAATTTATTTTTTTCAAGAAAATTCAACAGTCTTGCTTTTATAATTTTTTCCATGATTTTAGACAAGTTGCTGAGTAGACTAATAGGTCTATAATTTTGTGGATCATCAAGTTTATTGGATTTAGGAATCGGTTTTCTTAAGGCTACTTTAAATTTTCTGGGAAAATATCCTAGTAGAAAGCATCTATTAACTATGAATTCAAGAGGACAAACAATATAGTTTGAAATTTTCTTTAGACACATGCTACTTATGCCATCCGCACCTGGAGAAGAGTTTGGTTTTAGCTCATGAATGTATTTATTTATTTCTGTAACATTGGTTGGGCTTAGAAAAAAGCTATGTAAGGTTCCAGGTGAGATTGTTTCGGGAATCTCAATTATATTATTTTGAATTAGGTTTTTAGCATATTTCTGGCCTACTGTTGCAAAATGTTTATTTAGTACGACAGCTTCAATTCTAGCTTCAAATTCTTTAGTTTTGGTTTTGGTAATTTCTTTTATGCAATCCCAAGTTTTCTTAATATTACCTTTATAATTGAGAAACTTTTGATTATAGTATTCAATTTTTGCTTTTTTGATCAAAATGTTCAGAGTGTTTCTACAAGGTGCGGCAGAAAGGATGAACGGTTTTCAAGAAAGTAATATGTCGTTACCTATGCATAAAAAAAACATTTATTTACAGAACAATATTCACATTATTTTACAATTTTAGAAAATTAATGTTAGAAAACAATATCTGACAGGTGACGGCCGTTTTCAGCAATGCACTTTACAAGCCGCTCTTGGAAGTTGGATTGTACTCTTTCTAACATTGCCCTGCCAATTTGTTCGACTTCCTCACGAATTGCTCCCTCTAGTTCTTGAAGTGTACGTGGCTTATGCTGGTAAACACGTGACTTCAGGAAACCCCACAAGAAGTAGTCGCACATGGACAGGTCTGGAGAACGAGGAGGCCAATCAATGTCACCAAACCGAGAAATTATGCGACCACGAAAAACAGCCCGAGTTGCTTCCATTGAATTTCTTGCTGTGTGAGCTGTCGCCCCGTCCTGCTGAAACCATACTTTCCGGATAGGAATACGTTTCCTTCTTAATTCAGGAAGGAAGAATTCAGTGAACATCTGTCTATAACGTTCTGAGGTTACAGTTACAGTGGTCCCGTTGTCGTCTTCAAAAAAGTATGGACCAATAACAAATATACTGCTCACAGAACACCAAACTGTCACCTTGGGACTGTGTAATGGTCTCTCATGCATTAATTTTGGATTTTCATCTGACCAATAACGATAGTTCTGCTGATTAATGGTACCATTCAAATGAAAATTTGCTTCATCTGTCGTAAACAAAATTATTTTTTTATTTTGGTCAAATATGGCCTCCATTTCTCGAGCAAAATTCAGCCGCTTTACATAATCGCCAGGATTCAATTGTTGAACCATGGCCATTTTGTAGGGATGAAATCCTAGATCTTTATGTAAAATACGCCTTACTGACCGATCACTGATTTCAGTTCAGAAGAATGTCTCCTAGCAGATCGATTATGACTACGGAGTATGGCTTGCCGAACTCTTTCCACATTTTGTGGAGTGCGTACAGTGCGATGAGCCCCTGGTGGTCGTTTATTCATTACTGTTCCTACTGAACGAAATGATTTTATCCAACTGGTGTTAAAATGGTGTTACGAGTGGGTACATTTTCATTTCTCGCAAGATTGAAATGACGACGAAACTCGCGCTGAACTGTAATGATACTCTCATTATTACGCACAAAACTGTCGTAAGTAAACACACGATGTTGCACATTCCACGAATCCCTGATGCCGATTAAACAATGACTAGAAAAAATGGTATGATCTACCGAACACATGTTCACTTCAGCTGGCCCAATCCGACTACCCAAATCAGAATACTATCTGTTCTAAAAACATCCACCCTTCCTGCCGCACCCAGTATATCGCTTATATTCCTCCTTCAATCTAATATTAAATGGTTCTTTAGTCAGTTTCCTATGCATCTTGTCTCGCTTTCTTATAGAATTAATAATGCCCTGACTTATCCATGGCTTCAGTGGTTTTCTTTTATGAGGTATCTTAAAAGATCGTGAGCTAAGTTTAATGTGGTCCGTGAGTGTATTTATAAAAGCATCCACTAACTCATCAATGTCTTCAGTATTGCTATTAAATATCTTATCCCATCTTTCTTCTTCTAAGCTACGACATAATTTTTCATAATCAATTTTGACTATATCATTAGTCGATGAAATACTCTTAGTTTTTATGTTATTCTGATTTAAATGGATGGTTGTGCAAAAATGATCAGTAATATTTGATTCGATTACAGTTGCTAATATGTTTTCAGGATTTATATTCTTATCTTTGAGAAATATATGATCAATACATGTCTTAGTATTATTTTGAATTCTTGTTGGTATATTTATGTAGGATTTAAATCCATTTAAATGAACAGCACTCAAGTATTCGTTCGTTAGATTGCAATTTTCTAATAGGTTCAAATTCATGTCTCCTAGCACCAAAAATGTATTTCCATTATTAGTATTTTGCAAAAGAGAGTCGAAACTGTTTATGAAATCAACAATATTAAGTGAAGGTGAGCGATAGACAGACAACAGCGTATACTTCTCATCTAGAAATGTGAATGTAATTGCAATCGAGTTAGCTTTATCTATTTCTAAATCAATCAGTTCGAAGTCTATGATGCTATTGTCAATAAACAAGCAGATACCATCGCTTCTTGAATATTTGGATTTTTTATATATAGTTCGGTATCCATCCATAATAAAATTACATTGAGAGTCCTCAGTTATCCATGTTTCTGATAAAATTATCACATGAAATTTTGTTTCACACTGGTTCAGGTAACATATAAATTGATCAAAATTTTTATTACACTCCTTATGTTCATATGCAATAAGTTGAGTAAACTCTCTGTATTACTATTTAAATAATTATCCGGCTTGAAGTTAGCAATATCTTGAACCTCCAGCGTATCATAGATACCAACATCAACTGTATCACCTACTTCAAAAGGCATTGGATTGGGTAGAAAAATAAAATAACAACTTCGTTACTCATGAAAAATTCGGCTAGCCACCTACTGCACACGATAAGATAAAGATTTATATTAATAGGATAATGGAGTCTTACCAATATTGAAATCCTAATTATTGACAATATTGTGACAATGATGTAGAATACAATTATTTTATTGATAAAAAATCAACCTGTTCTTGTTTAATTTGTGGATCTTCGGCTCTAATAAAGCTGTTTGGAATCATTCTATATAAATTTACAATAAACATAGTAATAAAAATGATTGAACGTTTTCAAAATTGCGATCCAAAACCTCATGGACAAATAATATGATTCAGAAAAATCTGAGAATTAATTTCCTCCAATGTTAATTATCGTTATACAGTTCACAAATTGTGGACGACAACATGATAAATGAAATAATGCAAATTCCATCTCTTTGACCCGTGCTTGGCAAGGGGAATTGGATTACGAGCTCTGAGACAATAAGATGGCGATATTGTTGGAGACGAAAATAAAAGCAACAATAATTTTTCGACTTAACAGAAAAAGCCCAGAAGCTGCTTATCTGTTTAATTGAACTAGAATGGTTGGGTTGCCACTCAGCTTAATTTCGACTCTGTTTAAACAGGACCATTTACTCGAAAGAAAATTGTTATGAATGCTACCTTTAAATATAGGCCTTATGTCTACATATTTCTCTGAATCGAGACATAATAAATTCATGCTCCAATATCAGGCTAGTTTCAACTATTCCAATGCTATCAATTATCTCAAACCCTATAAATAAGCGAGCTATATTTCCAAATGTATTTTCCTCCAAATTTCGGTGTTATTACTCCTCCTGGTCACTCACCTTACTGCTGCTGTTGAATTACTCTTCCTCGATACTCCATCAGCCGAGTGGGCAGCGACACCCGGCTTACTCGATTCCTCCTGCCGTCACAGCTCTCCTCCACACTGGCTCCTCCACCGTTGTCCTCTCGGCCGTCGCGGGCGGCTCGCATTCCGCTGCCGTCCTCTCCGTCTTCCTCCTCTTCCTCCTCAGGAAGGGGCGGTAAGATTTTTATATCCTTTACGTGAACAGTCAGCATTTTACCAGCAGCTCCTCTCAGCAACACTACAGAAGCGCTCAACATTTTCTCTACCTCATAAGGCCCAGAAAATTTTGGAGCTAGCTTAGCCGCAAACTGGTTCACTCCAGACGAGAGATGATAATCCCTCTTGTACACCAACTGGCCCGTCCTTAGTTCCAGTGGTCTTCGCCTAAGATTATAATACCTCCTGGTATTATTATAGGCCTCGTTTAGGTTATCTAAAACGAGCTTCTGTGCACGCTTCAGTACTTGCAACCTCCTCAGCTGGGTTGCTTGACTCGTGCCTCCATCCTCCTGTCGAGGATCGTCTTCCTCCTCACCACAAGCATCTCCTGGTGCTCTCAACTCTCTTCCGAAGTTGAGGAAGGCAGAAGTATACTTAGTGCCTACATGTACTGCTGTATTCATGGCGAAACAGAATTCCTCCACATAGCGATCCCAATCCGCATGGTGCTCGCCTACATAGAGCTGTATCATAGTCTTCATGACTCTATTAACCCTCTCCGTAGGGTTGCAGCTCGGTGTGTAGGGTGGGGTGTAGAATAATGTGATGCCGTTCTCCTTACAGTATGACTTAAAAAGCCTACTTGTATACTGTGTTCCATTATCACATATGAGCAGCTTCGGCACCCCAAATTTGGTGACGACTAGCTCCCTCAAAGCTCGCGCTATGGCATTGCTGTCTGCCTGAGCTAGCGGCCGAGCTTCCGTCCACTTCGTGAACTGGTCCTGAAATACCACCAGGTATTTATTCCCCCTTTTCGAGCGAGGTAACGGACCTACAATATCGGTGCTAACAGTCTCCCAGGGTCGCACCACCTTCCTCTGGCTGTTCATCTGTCCGTATGGAGGCCGCTGCTCCACCTTATGCCTCATGCACGTCTCACAGCGCCTCACATACTTCGCGACGTCCGCATACAAGCCTGGCCAATAGTAGCGACAGGCTATCCGGTGATAAGTCCGGAATACTCCTTGATGGCCCGCTGTCGGGGCATCGTGGCTCTGCTGAAGTATCTCCCTCCTAGCACCTCTCGGAACACATAGCTTCCAGCCATCACTCTCCGGCGCATCAGGAGGTTGTTGATGGGCCCATATGTGTCGATACAACGCCTCACCCCTTACCACATAGCCGGGGTATTTTTGTGGATGATGGAGTAGATTGTTCTTCATCCTCCTTATCCATCTGTCGTCTTCCATGACGATGGCGGCTTCTGCTCCTGTGGGCTCCTCCTGACCTTCCTGTGGACTTGCCGGCACGTCGCCTCCTGGCAACGCTCGTGAGAGAGCATCCGGGACCACGTTTAGCTTCCCTCTTCGATACTTGATGACCAAGTTGTATTGCTGCATCTCTAAGGCCCACCTTGCTAGCCTTCCTGTCGGGTTAGGGATAGCTCTAAGCCACTTTAGAGCCTGGTGATCTGTAATCACTGTAGTCTCATACCCCTCTATATACGGCTTGAATTTTCTCAGGGCGAAAATCACAGCCAGGCACTCCTTTTCGGTGGTAGAATACCTCAGCTCGGCCCCCTTGAGCCCTCTGCTTGCGTAGGCGATGACCTTCTCCTCTCCATCGACCTCCTGAGTAAGCACAGACCCTAGTCCATACTCAGAGGCATCTGTCTGGAGCGTGAACGGTAGTTCAAAGTGAGGATATGTGAGCACTGGAGATCTAGTGAGAGCCCCCTTTATCTCCTGGAAAGCTCTCTCCTCTTCTGGTCCCCAGTGCCACTTCACTCTTACCTTCAGCAACCGGTGAAGAGGGGTTGCAAGGTCCGAAAAATTCGGGACAAACCTCCTATACCAGGACGCCAACCCCAGAAAACTCCGGAGCATCCTGAGCCGCTGCGGAGTTGGGAAGTCGTTTACCGCTCTCACCGTCTCAGGATCAGTCCTGAGTCCTTGCTCCGTCACTATGTGTCCCAGGTAGCGTAGCTCTCGCTTCAGGAACTGGCATTTTTCTTGATTGATTATCAAGCCAGCTTCTCTGAGCCTACTGAACACTCAAGCTAGGTTCAGCATGTGAGCCTCCATCGTTTCTCCTAGAACGATGACGTCGTCTAGGTAAGCAAAAGCACAAGGCTCCAATTCCGGCCCAATTACTCAGTCTAGGAGACGCTGGAATGTAGCTCCAGCCGAGTGTAGACCAAAGGGCATCATCCGGAACTGGAACAGCCCTCTTCCAGGAACCGTAAACGCTGTAAGCTGCTTACTCTGCTCCTCCAACGGTACTTGCCAGTAACCGCTCTTCAAGTCGATTGAAGAAATGTACTTGGCATTCCTCAATCTATCCAAAATGCCTGTCATATTCAGCAAAGGATATGCATCTCGTTCCGTGAGTGCATTAATCTGCCGGAAATCGATGCAAAACCGCATCTTTCCATTAGCCTTCTTCACCAAGACGATTGGTGAACTCCACGGGCTACTGCTCGGCTCAATGACCCGCTGATCGAGCATACTGTCCACCTCCTCGTTTATCACCGCTTGCATAAGCGGGTTACGAGGATACGGACGTTGTCGGAACGGCTCAGCTCCTTCCTTCAGCCTGATTTTATGAACCAGGAGGTGAGTCGCACCTGGTACATCTCTGAATTTCATCAGCTCCGTCTCCAGGAATTTCTCGAACTCCTCCCTTTCTGAAGCGACTGCTGCCACCTGTCCCACTAAGGCCGGAGGTAATATCATCCTCCTCTGCCTCAAATCGAGTTCTGCTTGAATCACCCTTGAATGACCTAATCCCAGAATCATTTCTGATTCTAACTCATTGATCACTGCCACTCTCCAGTAGACTTGTCTACTACACACCTCGGCAGTCAGCTTCAGCTCCTCCACTACGGGAAGCTTTTCTCCAGTCACCAAGATCGGTTGATGACTAATCGGTTTCACCTGGCAATCGCCAGACTACTTCAGTCGCCTTGCTGCCTCTCCAGAGACATAGGACGACTCGGCCCCGGTGTCGACCAGTGCATTCAGCCAGACATCTCGGACACGTATTAGCATGAAGACGCGTGTCTCCTGAGGCTGTGGACACCTTCCTTGCCTCTCTATCGGGGCTGCACCGGACTTCACCTCTCTTCCTCTGGCCTTCGCAGCTTTCTGGGTAGTTGTAGCACTCTTCTCCCTGGGTTGAGGCTCCCACTCCGCCGTGCGTGCGCGGGTGTCGATTTTCACCCTGTGCTCCTGCAGGAACTCCATGCCGAATAAAAATTCGGGGGATAATCCTTCCATGATCGTCATCACTGTGGGAAGAATTTCTTGGCCGACTTTCAGGTTGATCTCCACCTTTCCATACAGCCGCGCCGCGGTTCCATTCGCCAGAATCGCGCCTCTCTCCGTCGGAGTTCTCCTTGCACATCCAGCTGCCTCTAAGCTCGCAAACGTTGCCAAGCTTAAGTAGTTGGACTCAGCTCCTGTATCGAGTAGTGCTCGATACTGGTGGCCAGCTACCTCGACTGTGGTATACAGTCTGTTGTCGAACTGCGACTCCGGTTCCAATTGGAGCTGGTTCCTAGTTCTCACCACTGCGGCTTTGTCTGTCGCCCTCTTCTGATCCTTCTCACAGGTGCAACGGGGACGAGGTTTCCTACAGCCCACGCAGAGAGAAACCTCAGGGCATTCCGACCTCCAGTGACCCACTTTCTTGCAATGCCAGCAGGTAGGTCCTACTGGAGTCGACTCCACTCGCCGTTGTGAAGTTGTAGGCTCTGGCTCGGGGCGCGCTTTCACAGGTTTACGAACCTCTTCCTGTTTCACAGCCCTCTGCCTCTGCTGAGCACTTTTCTCCTCCGATTTTATCCTCTCATACTGCCTGGCCAGCCTGAGTACTTCCCTAATGTACAGCTTGTACCGGGGTAGAAGATTCTTGTACAGCCTCTGTAGCTGGTGGTTGATTGAAAAATCTCCTCTTCTCCTCATGAGAGTCTGAAGTTCTTCTACGTAGTCAACGATAGCCTCGCCTTCACGCTGCCGTCGACCCAGGATTTGAGCATCCAGGTCTTCCTCGTAGGTTGCTGGATAATAACAAGACCGAAAGTCCCTTACAAAATCGTTCCAATGATGCCAGAACCCTCTTCGGTTCCGCATCCATAAGGAACACCTTCCTGCTAGCATTTCTGGTAGCGCCGGGAACAACTGCTCCCCTGTCAGCCCGTAGGCTTGTTGTAACTCCTCGAGACATTCTAGAAAGCTAGGAGCGTCTCCGTTGCCATCATATGACAACCTCCATCCTTGCACCTTATCGCACACTGTCCCTGGGTCCATAAATGGTGTATGATGGGCTGCAGCTCGGATCGGTGAGTGCGGTGTCTGTCGTGGCCTGTACTGGTGCGCCGACGACTCCTCTGGTCTCACTAATGCAGGCCTCGCATGATACAGTGGGCCAGCGTCCACATGCGCCGACATTGACCTCGGTGGCGCTGGTTGTATCACAGTCTCTTCAGCGGGAGGTAGCGGTAGCATCATGAGGCATCGCTGCCGCTGCTCCGTTAACGCTCTCCGCAACTCGGAACAGGTGCCGTCTGTGGGCACCGAGTCTAGGAGCAATTCGACCGCGTCTCTGCTCCGCAATCGATACACCCATGAATGGCATGATTCGCCATCGGAAGCTGGTGACGCCTCCTCGGGCAGCTTTCCGAGTCTAGAAGACTCCTGATGATCCTCCTCTACAGGAGGCCACAGAGACGTTGCTCCTTCCGCCTCGTGGTAGCTTGTGCTAGCTCCATTGCTAGCCTGGTTCAGGTTGCTGGCTTCCTCTGCCGTCTTCCTGTGATGGTCCACAAGAACCTTCCTTAGCTCCGCCATTGTACCTGTTGTAGGTAGCCCTGCTGCTGCTGCTAGGTCCACTGCTTCTTTCCGGTGGAGTTTGTAAATCCAGGACACTCCTGGATCGCTGCTATCCTCTCGCGCCTCTTGGTCTTCTCCTGCGCGACTAAATTTCTCCTCTGCACTCATTGCTGCTTTTCTCCTCCTGCCTTGGGCCCCACGTTCGTGTGCCAATCTTCTGAGTAGATCTTTGCCCACACCTTTCTTTATCAGAGTTCCCAGTGTCGCTCTGGGCCGGCTAAACTCAGTCGGCGACTGGGGAGGGCCGCGGCAGGGGACGGGAGTCTTGGTGGGGCGTCCGTCAACCACCCTCGTTCGAGTTGGGGGTTGAAACAGGGTTTTGAGTGTTTTGGAGAAATGTTTCCCTCTTTTAGGAAAGAGGGGCCGTGCTTTAGCACTGCCAAACAGGGTTGGTCGCAGAATGAAGGGAATAGGAACCTTGCGGTGTTAGTCGTGAGAAAGGGCTTTGTGTCGGGACTAAGTCTTAGTCCTTGGGCAACGGGTGTCTTCCCGGGGTCCGGGTTGGTCGCGGAGCTCTGGTAAAGGCCTTCCCTGGCCTTCCCAGAGGTCCTCTTTCGGTTCCGCACTGGATTAGTGTGCTGCGGCGGCTCGCGCTCTGGACTTTCCTAAGTCCTATTTGCCAGACACCAGCTGTCCTCCTGGGGTCCGGATAGGTCGCGGAGTCGCGGGAAAGGTTTTTCCACACCTTCCCAGAGGTCCTTTTTCGGTTCTGCACTGGATTAGTGCGCTGTGGCGGCTCGCACTCTGGACTTTCCTAAGTCCTACTTGCCGGGCACCAGCTGTCCTCCTGGGGTCCGGGTCGGTCGCGGAGTCGCGGGAAAGGTTTTTCCACACCTTCCCAGAGGTCCTTTCTCGATCCCGCACTGGATTAGTGCGCTGCGGCGGCTCGCGCTCTGGACTTTCCTAAGTCCTACTTGCCGGACACCAGCTGTCCTCCTGGGGTCCGGATCGGTCGCGGAGTTGCGGGAAAGGTTTTTCCACACCTTCCCAGAGGTCCTTTCTCGATCCCGCACTGGACTAGTGCGCTGCGGCGGCCCGCACTCTGGACTTTCCTAAGTCCTACTTGCCGGGCACCAGCTGTCCTCCTGGGGTCCGGATCGGTCGCGGAGTCACGGGAAAGGTTTTTCCACACCTTCCCAGAGGTCTTTTCTCGATCCCGCACTGGATTAGTGCGCTGCGGCGGCTCGCGCTCTGGACTTTCCTAAGTCCTACTTGCCGGGCACCAGCTGTCCTCCTGGGGTCCGGATCGGTCGCGGAGTTGCGGGAAAGGTTTTTCCACACCTTTCCAGAGGTCCTCTTGCGCCTCGATGTCCCACTGGTGGTCTACCAATGGGGAGTCAGGTTTCGACCAAACCTGACGTGTCGCCGTTGGTCGAAACTGGTAACCCGTCGTCTAAATGGGTTAAATGTCGTTCAACACTCGCCCAAACGGGTGTTGAGTAATGGAGTTCACCGTGTTTGAGGCTAATCGTCTTTAGCCTCAACACAACTCCCGGTCGCTGAAGAAATCGGAGTTCACTTTAGTACAAGACATACTGTGACATTGCTAGCTGCTCGCTTCTTCCTTCTCACCTCTCTCGACCGCTCGCCCTGGCTCTCCGAACTCGACTGCCTCCTGCTAGCCTTTCTCGAGCCTCCCTCAGTGACCGAGAGGGAGGGGAGAGAGGATGCACAGCACCGCTGAGCGGTAGGCCAGTGGCTGGCTTGAACGTTGACCCCTCGGATTCTATCAAAGATAGCCGAGCATCAAATAAATGAGCCCTAAACTCAATTCCTTTCTCTAGTTACGATATACATCGTGACAATCTATTCTCAGTTTTATTCAGCATTCTCTTCCATTAATGTGGAAATTTCAACTAAATAGTCTCTAGTACAAGATCTGTTCATATTCACTATCCATATTGAAGGCATAATATGGTTTATAGTTGCGTTTCTATTCATGTAGAGCTCTGCTTGTTGAGGAGTATATGCCATCTAGTAGTGAATGTGTTAACTACTTGGATAATTGAAACGCAATTACATTCCCCTCTCCTCCTTTCCTTCCTTTCTTGACCTTGGATGTGTGCAAACAAGTCCAGTTCCCGCTGAGACGTCTCCAAGTCAACACATCCTTCGTGTCATCTCGCCATTACATGGCTATTACATGACGTTCTCACTTCAAGTTCCCATAAGTTTCATTCCTATGATTTACAGTCATTGCTCCATAGTTAATAAACTCGGTCCTCCGTAATTCTCAAAGTGCTATTTCTCACACTGCTGTTTAGTTTTTGTTTAATAAAAATATCTGTTCAACATTGTATCCATTTTCATCAAGAGATAAAAGAATGCATATGTTTCATGAACGACCCCACACTGTATTAACTAAGGGACTGTTTAAAACAATATTTTTTCACTTTTTTTAGTTATATATTGTGAAATATTGTATATTATAATGTATTTTTTTGTAATTTATAAGGATGGATAACAATTTAAATACTTAGTCCAAATTGCTTTATTCCATATCATATGCAGTTCAATAATTATTGTCTTAGTTTATATTAATATGTAAATTCATCTGGAACTTTGCCGTATTGTAGGCTATTGTATATTTATATAATAAGAAAGAGTAGGGTTGTGTTTGTCCGTGTGTTCGTTCGTTTGCATCAAAACATGTCAACTTGTGGATTGCATACAGGAAAAAAACCTGCTCAAACTAACTGGCACGAAAAATTTTAATTCTGATTAGTTGGCACCATTTTAACGGCGATTAGCTGAATTGAAGAAAACTTGGTTGCACAATCGTCAAAAAATCTTGAATGCTGCTCGTGACATCAAGAAAGAAAAAAACTTTGCATTCATGTGGGTGAAGAATGGCAAAGTATTCCTGAAAAACAGATGGAGATAAAGTCATCGTTCTAACCAGTCTTGATCAAGTAAATGCCCTGAAAGAATGACTCTATTAATCTGTAAGTTCTATTTTTCATTTTCAGATCAATTAATGCTCCGTTAATATTGCTCTTATTCATATCATAAGTTTCAATTATCACATTAATTAGTTATATATTATATTACAATGGTAGATCTGCTAAGGAAAGTATTATATAGCATTTTTTATTGTCTTTATCCAATAACCAATGTATTATGATCCCAAATGTTTTGTTCACCACCACATAGATGATTGATTTTCAACCCGATATATTAAGTGAACTTCATGACGGTTTAATAGTGATTCAACAAAATATAAGAAGTAGGCCTATAAGAAAAAATTTTGATCTATTTCTGACGAGTTGGAATGCTTACAAAAGAAGCCTCACGTCATCATCCTAACAGAAATATGGATTGATGACGATGAATTACATTTATATTACATTGAAGGTTACTCCAGATATGAGAATTGCAATCGCCAGCATAGAGCTGGAGGAGTTTGTATGTTTATCATTAATTACATCCAGTGTCAGCATATCCAATAACGATTGTACTGCCTTCGACTACGTTCACATTAGGATTATTATTTCACACAATGGATCTTTTGATATCATTGGGATGTATCGTTTGCATGAATACAGTGAAAATGTATTTCTTGATGAGTTCCAAAAATTCACGAGGAGCATCGACAATAAGAACGTTTTGATTAGTGGAGACATGAAGATAAATCTGCTAAAGAATGATAATTTTGTTGATAATTATAGAATTTTGTTAGCAAGCTATGGATTAGAATGTAGAATTTATGAACCCACTAGAATTACCCAAGAAACAGCTTCTATCATAGATCACGCTCTGTTTAGATGAAGCATTAATTTAATAGGTATGACTTGTGAAAACAAGGTTTGTGATTCCCAAATAACCGACCATTGCATGATAATCTCTGACGTTAATTTTGGGCAGCCTGTCTTTGAAAAAACAGTCAGTCACTCATACAAAATAGATAACTGTTCCTTGAATTCAGAACTAGATAAGTGCGTTTGGTCCCCGGTATATACAGCATCTTCGGCATCATTAGCTTTCAGGAGTTTTTTTGATATACACAAGTTGATGATAGGGAAGCATTCAAAAGATAATATTCACAATAAGACCAATATTTCTAGAACAAAAAAAATTTGAAACCATGGATGAACAATGATTTGTTAAAAAAAGTTATAGAAAAAAATTTCCTATACAGAGAATGCAAAAAATACCCACACAATGAAGGTTTGAAACTAAAATATGATCATGCTAAGACCTCCTTAAGCTATGAAATAAAAATTTGTAAAGGAGCTTATTACAGAGATAAATTTTAGGTAGTGGTGGTAACCCAAGGAAACAGTGAGATGTAGATAGATATTAGTAGAGCAGGGTCTCCTGAACAGCCCTCTGTAGCTCTGAATCTCTTCACACGTCCATCATCTCTGCAGTATGAGAATCCTGCAAAGGTCACCTTCCTGTTGTTGCTGATAAGAGTTAGACTCTTGTCACTGCATTCAAATTCACACCAATACTTTCGGGATGAACGATCATCAAAGATTAATTCAATCTTGACATCCTCATTTCGACAATTATAGACTTTATCCAAATTTTACAACAGCTACTTCACTATACTTGAGACTGTAGATAGTATCCAAAGGTACTCATTGGCTATCGCCAAACAGAACATAACCTCTAAAGTATGAAATTGTCAACTGTTAGCGATTGACTGATGTTCAAGAGACAAACGTCTCCACTTATATGTCTATAATGTCTATAATGATGGTGGTAAAAGTGAATGATAAAACAGTAAATTGAATCAAATGTTTATTTATTGACATGAAAAGGTTACAACAAAAATATCTATCTTCCAGCATTGTCGTCATAATCCAATCATGGGTTGAGTTCACAATATTGAGTGCACAGAGTAGTGGTGCATCCATGAGCTCCTTCCCTGATCCAGTCAGCTTCTTCCACACAGACTCCACATAGTTGAGTAGGTAATGCTCCGGGCAAGAGCTTCCATGTCCAGCGCTAGTCCTCAGCAATTCCTCCAGGTTCGGTATCTTGTAGTAGAGATAGGGTGATGTCAAGTCGACATACTCTATATTTTCCTTATCATCCAGCTGCAGCAGCTCGTCCAATAGAGCGATTGTATCATATCCATAGACAAAGATCTTGATTGACTGTCCCAAGTTGCTGTCAGCCAGCCATTGACCAATCATATCGCAAACAATTGGTTTCAGAGCTTTGTAGGGAAGATGTTGTTGACCGGCCCCCTTGACTGACCATCTTAGTCCATGTTTAACTTGATGTAGACAATTGTTGTCAAGCACCGCACTAGCTTTCAACAGCATATCTGGGTAGGGTGGCTCGAAAAAGTAGTGATGAGTTGTTACATGATAATTATCATCACGTTCCAGTACTGCCATCTCCTTCACAATGAAATCATGACCCAGTCCCTCAAATCCTTGGAAGTTTATCAGGTAGAGTGGTAGTGGACCGAAAATGTTGCTAGCTCTTCTTGGTGTAAATGTTGCTAAGTTGTCATCTCTGCTATAGTCCTCAAATACCATGCCATCATCAGAAGCAGTATGTAGGTCTGTAGTACTTGTAGAATCATCCTTCATCAACGGTTTGTCTAACACATCCTCTCCTTCACTTATCTCTCCATCTTTCTCAGTAGAGAAGGTAACAGTAGCCGACTTGAACATGACTGTATCACTCAATGCTCCACTTAAGAATGAGCTGCACAATCCAGATCATAAGTATTTTATATTCTCTCTATGCTGACTGTACTAGACCAGTCAATGGTCGGTACTCTTTGATCATTTCATGAAGCATTAGGCAGTAGGCTCGTGTATTGGCGGGTATGTTGGCAGTAGCTTCAAACTCAATCCTCACATCGACACTTCCAGTTTTGAGTGATTCATTTTGGTGGGAGCGATTAAAACCAAACTTCATTGTATAACCAGTGCTTATAGCTCCTGTTTCAAGCAGAGGTTTAGATGAGCGAGCATTATCATGATTGTAGACTCCATTGAAAGCTGCATACATGTTGTAGACACAATTATCATCACCATCAATGCTCTCATATGGGTAGTATTTGTTGTTTAAAAACACTCGAATATCCTTCATACTACACTTGTCAAATTTTGAACTATTAGCTGCTGCTACACCTCGTCTTGCAGTCTGCAGGCCAACTACAATGTAGCATGGCTTCTCATGCTGAGTTGTTGACTTGACAGTCCATGTATGTTTTGTGGTTTGCAGCAAGGTTGGGTACTCATACAATTCCCAATGTCAAAATGGTATATTTATTGGTGTGTCATTCTGCACAATCTGTAGCAGACACATTCTTACATCATCAGCCATTTCTAAATACGGCATTCTCCACAAAAGCTTTGTGATTGTAATATTAGCACCGGCAACACTCACACAGTCATTGAAATTAGGATTGACTCTCAACACCAGCTCTTGTTTCACATTCAACAGAATCTGTCTATAGTCTTTGGCAAAGCCTAGCAGGTATCGTAGAGGTACATCCATTTTTGTACCATCTGCAGCAAAATTGGCAAAACCAGTGGTTGAACTAAACTTGTAGCCGGCCACTTCCATCTTGCTGCATTCATCTCACTCGAATGTCATAGCATTCTTCATCAGACTGGGGATACCCGAATTACATATGCTGTCCACCTCCACACCGTTGATTTCATAGCATATCTCTGAAAACAGATTGGCAAAGAATCAAGACACACATGGTGTTCCAGCCACAGCAGCATTGCTAGCTCCAAGCACAGTATACTCTAGATGTAGATAGCTCTCTGAAGGTAGTGTGTAAATGTCCTGTTGCTGGATTGGTATCCTCACTTCATCGTTGGCATTGAAGCTTGCAGTATAGGGGGCAGGAGAATGATAGTCATAGCCAATGATACTGTTGCCTGAGGAAGGTCCTCGTCGTGTCACATCCAAAACTCCCATTTCTTCTATTGTCCAACTTGACAGCCTCATTCCTTCAAATACTCAATGCTCCTTGATGTTAACCTCACTGAGGTTGAATGCTTAATGAATCTTTGTTTCCTTTTATCTTCTTTTATAGGTGAAGGAGGATGATGATGGAGAGAAAAAGGAGGAGGATGAACTGCAGCCCCTATATCCAATCCTTGATTCCCCTTTTCAAATAACAACACCATTCCACTTGCGTCATCTTAGATGCAGAGCTATATTAATCTCCTCTCCTCTATTATTTATCAGACGTCCGTTCTTGTCAACTACCTGCAGTGTAATGCTACCAATCTGCTTGACATCTACAGGTAAATAGATTACATTCTGCACAGTCACCACCAATTTTTACCCAGGATCAACATTAGGGTAAAACTCATAGATCACATGATCTTTAATTCCATTGGAGTAGGATCCAGTAACAGTGTTACATGTGACACATATAACATTAGGTCTACTGATTTGTACAGTAGTATCACTTCTAGTAGATGTGTTGGCCTCTATTGTTTGAGTATTAGTAAATCCTAATAGCTTTCCTATTGAATTTGATGGGCTAAAATCCAGCTTAGCAGTGCTCAAAACTAAACACTTCAAGGTTGATAGATCTATAGTTGCCTGGAATTCAATATCATGCTCCAACAGCCTTTGTGCAAGCAAGTTGGCAATTGTGGTAAATTCAAAACTACCTGTTGGTAATGATACATAATGCATAACCAAATCTCCACTGGTAGTAGTAGTAGTAGTAGTAGTAGTAGTAGTAGTAGTAGTAGCCCTTGTTCGCCTTCTACCAATAACATCCTTATCTTCATCCTCATCAGATTCACCAGGTTCATGTTTGGAGATCGTACTATTCCAGTAGCTATGAAACTTTGATTTTGCCATACTCTGAAGCTCATCATGTGTTATCTTCGAACTAGTATCGCCCTTCTTAGGAATTCTATCGCTTGCATAAAAATGTAGTACATTGTTAAAACCTTCCCCAACATTTGGTATTGAGTTACAACTTGTAAAGCAAGTTAATCCAATTTCCCAGTCATCACTGCTCACATCAAGTGGTGGAAAATACTTGCTCTCCAGAAATGACGTTGTACCTTCAAAATAGAGCATCATGATGTTGCCTGCTCAATATACATTTATACAATGACTATCAATTTCCCTTCATCAGCCTTATATACTAAGAGTAAAGGGTAGAAGGAATATAGATGGACAGATTGTGGTAATAATCAATTTTAATTATTATCAATCAAGAACTCCTAACACAAATGTCCACAGATATGTGAGTATAGATCCTCCTGCTTCTGCTCATAGTTATACTTGATCCTTGATGCTGGCTCCAGTCCTCGATGCATGTAGTCAATAAACTCTTGTGGTGGTCTCAGGTTGCCGAATCTATCAAAGTATTGGGTGACATTATCTTTTTCCACATAGCACACCCAATGTGTGCCTGCTCCACTGCTGGTATCCAGGTTGATGATACCACACTCTTGTCTCAAGGGTCCATCCAATGGTGGGACATCCCGCATAAACACTCCTCAAAAGTGTTTCAGCTTTAGACGACACACATACTTGTAGAGGTCTGCATCAGTGAGTGCTCGGTCAGGCAGAGCAATCATTGTCTTCTGCATTGACAATGGTGGCATGCCCTGTTTCCCGTCCCCTGTTGACATCTCAGATAAAGACCTTTACCTTTCTTGGACAATGTCTGCTGACATCTCAGATAAAGTCCTTTACCTTTCTTGGACGATGTGTTCTGACTTTTCCTGGAATTCTTCTTCTTACAACTTCTTGCTTCTCCCCAAAATTTGCCTTGGCCTCCATGATGTTGGTGACTGCTAGTGCTGCAGACTTTTCTAGTACTCCTGCATCTGAAGAGTTTACCACACTCCAAGCACGATTTGCCAAGATATTGTCAACCTTTGCTCTACTCACTGTATCACTATTTTTGGAGTAGGCAATATCATGCTCTTTGCAAGCTTGGTCAAGACTATTTATACCCGGATCACCTCTCGCCAATCGCTTCTCCAACTTGGTACCTGGTCTACAGTACTGGTAACTGGGGATATGGAGTTCAACAGGCAGAATGTCAATTGCTTTATTAACTATTATAGTGCCAGCACTGTTTTCAACTATTGAACCAGCAGCTTTTGCAATTGATGATAGTACCCCTCTCCCTTGGTACCTCCTCACTCCCTTACATCCAGCCATCTAATGCTTCTTAACGGCTTTAGTAGCTGGTTTTATACTTTTTGGTGTGAGCAATGTTTGTGCTAGTGGCAATGATGTTTCAGGTGGTGTTGCAGGTGGTGGTTCCGGTAATCCCATAAGATCTATGAAACGTTTCTTCATTCCATCAGGTGGCAATTCCTTCATAGTTTTAGCATTTTCTGGATCTAACACAATGTGAACATTTTACCAGCAAACTCAATCAGCCTCTTCTCAAGATATTGATTGTTCACTCTATCAGTAGGCTTAATTGGATCCAGCATATCAGTAAGTATTGAATTGTTGAGACTTGCAAAAACCTGTGATGTGGTATTGTCCCTTGTCTTTGGCAGCCACATTGAAATCAGTTCTCTACATGTTGCAGAGTTAACAGCATCTCCATCAGCACATGGATGTGCTAAATTTATCAAACGTCTATAGTGTGCATTAATGATTCCCACAGAATCCATAGCTCAACTATTATGTATATACATATTAGATCTCTTATATAGCAAAGCTAGTATGCAGGGTTACCAACTATATAGCTGCCTTCCACCAACTCTTCTAGAATCGAATTGATTTCATTCTCATGTCCAGTGTTGCCAATTGCCTTGGACTGATCCAACAGTCTCAGTCTGTCCACCAACTCGTTGGGATCATTGTAGTAGACATACTTAGTCTTAGTTTGATTGTTTGCCACCATATTAAATGGTGTCACCAGTCCTCTCCCACTATGCTTACCATTCCTTAGTGAGTAAATTGTCTTCTTGTACTTGGCATCATTGGAGTTTATAATATGTCCAACTGGGTCATAGTTTTTTCTATACAAATTGGTCAAATACAGAATGCGTTTGTATGTATTTGCGTCAGGTGACGTAACAAGTTGATTGTTGGGCTTCTTTTTAAAAATCAGCTCACATAGTCAGGCTGTTGTATCAAAAATCATTTTATGTTCTTCATCTGCAGGGTCGGTCAGTTCAATCTTTGAGCCATCACTTCCAAAGGTTAGATGCCTACTACCCAAATAGTACTTGTTTCCAACTAATCTTGGTCCAAATGTAGTATCTGCACTACAATCATTCAACATTGCTCTATAAACATATGGAACCACTTTGGTTCCACTCAATCCACTTCGAGTATGAATGTTGTACACTTCCTTAGGACTGCTGTTATTCAACACTGCCTTAATATCCTCCTCCTCCTCCACCTCCTCATCACTCCCAGCCTCGGACAATAATTTTCTTGCAACTGCTGAAGTACTTGTAGCCGGAGTAAAGCCTGCTGCTTCTCCAAATGATTCATAGTTTGGTGACTCCTCCTCCTCCTCCTCCTCCTCCTGCTCCTCAACAACTTCTAGTTGTGGTGGTGATGGATGTCAAACATGCCTGGGTTGGATTGGTGTTGTAGGCGGTGTAGGCGGTATAAGCTGATGTTGTTCTGCTAATGGTTGAGCCAGTGGCTGTTGCTGAGCTGGAGGTGCTTGTTGCTGAGCTGGAGGTGGTTGCTGCTGGGCTGTAGGAATCTGAAGAGTCTCAATAATTTTTCCCAGTGGTTCAGTTAGCGGTTTGAAATGTTTTGCATGTTGCTCCTCTGTCAATTCTCTTCCAACTGTGAGCTCCTTATGCTTTCTCTTGATGTTTCTCTTGACGTCTTAGCTTTGCAATCTCCTTGATGGTATTTGCAACCTCCTCCAATGTCTTCTGATGAGGTCGAACCATCCAGCTTGCCTCACAATAACAGACTGATACTCTACTAGACTTACACCTCAACTAAATAGGTGTTGATACCATTTCTGTAGCACCCAGCATTCCTGATGAGCGGTCAATGGCAATGAATACATGTGCAGTTGGTGACCAAACCTTGTGTAATAAATAGAGACCATTGAAGAGCTAGAATAATGGCTTTTATTGTCTAAAATAAACTGAGATAAAATAACAAACTTTCTGATGATTAAGAATAATTCAAACAACTTATTCATGACATATGATTATCATATCATCCTTCCCTCCCAGTAGTGGAACCTACCGGGGCCAATCTACGAATGTTGACAGAAACTTCTCTTCCATCAGAAAGTCTTACTTGAGCAACATGAGGGTTCAAATGAATAATTTCTACCTTTTCAACTTCAGGATCATGCTTACTGCATCTTACAAAGGTAAGATCCATGCCTCCTTGGCGTTGATCAGCCAGGATGGCAAGTTTGTCATAGATGTGGGATTACGAGGATGAATGAACATTGGCTCGTGAGGTATGCAATTGATGGTTGTGCAGAGAAGCGAGCGAATGCTGCTTAGTGATTCTAAGAGTACCTTTTCCCAGTGAGAAGTATCCATGTTCCTGGACCGTAGGGCTATACAGATTGTCTTCCAAATTATTCCATTGTAGCGTTCCACCTTGAGGGTTGTAAGGTGTTGTGGAACTGGTAGCTACACCCTTGGACATTAAGTAATCTTTGACATCTTTTGATAGGAAACTGGTCCCTCCATCAGTGTGTATGTATGAAGGATAGCCGTATGTGGTGAATAAGTCATTGAGATTTTGAATTACTGTTTCTGATAACATGTCTCGACAGGGATAGGCAAAGGGAAATCTCGAATATTCATCCACAATAGTGAGGATGTACTTGTTTCTAGTTGATGATGACAGCGGTCCTTTGAAGTCAATGTTGATCCTTTCAAAAGGCCGAGTTGCTTTTATCAATTTTCCTTTGAAACAGTTGAATCTTGGCTTCAGCTCTGAGCAGATCTTGCATTCCATGCAGACTTCTCTGATGTCATCTACCGAATATGGAAGTTTATGAGCTTTAGTCCAGTGGAAAAATCTTGTGATGCCGGGGTGGCAGAGGTCTTGATGATATTTTATCAAGTCTTGTTTTGATGTGATACATCCCATTATCACACATGCTCGAGAAAGAGCATCAGCAGTTATGTTCTCTTTTCCAGGCTGGTAAATGATCTCATAGGTGTATTGAGATAATTCAAGGCGCCACCTCATGATTTTTTCGTTCTTCACTTTGCCTCTTGCCGGGCTACTGAACATGAATGAAACAGATTTTTGATCAGTAATAAGTTGAAAGAAACGACCAGATAAGTAATGATGCCACATCCTAATAGATTCTACAATGGCATATGCCTCTTTTTTAACTGATGAGTGTCGCTTTTTACTTTCGTTTAGCATTCGTGAAAAGTATGCAACAGGACGTTCATTGTAAGATAGTGTTGCTGCTATGCAGAAATCTGAGGCATCAGTCTCTACAGTGAGAATGCCTCCTTCATCAAAAACATGAATTACAGCTGCAGCTACTTCTTTTTTAAGATCTTCAAAAGCTGCAAGGGCCTTTCCTTGAAGAGGGAAGAGCAAACAGTGTGCCAAGGCATGAATTTTACTTGAAAAATTTTGTATCCATTGAGAGTAATGTGCGAAGAGGCCCACAGTTCTCTGAAGAGTTTTGAGATTAGGTGGTGGGGGCATATTAAGTAGAGGCTCAAGGCATTCGGGATCTGAACGTAATGATTTGTTTCCAACTAAAAATCCTAGGAAATGTATCTCCTTTTGACAGAATTTACTCTTCTCCTTGTTTATAGTAAGTGAGTTATTTGAAGCTGCTGCAAGAAACCGTTCAAGATTAGTGTCATGTTCTTCTTTTGAATTTCCACAAATTATGACATCATCTAAATAAGCATAGGTATCAAATAATTTCTCTTTTTGTAGGAGTGAATCAATTACTCTTTGAAAAGCTGAAATACCATTAGTGACACCAAAAGGAATACGACAGAACAGATAAAGTTTCCCACATGCTTCAAATCCTGTGTATTGCCTTTCTTCGAGTAAGATTGGTACTTGGTGATATGCTGTTTTCAGATCTACAGTACTATACCAGGAATACTGAGCTACTTTGTGAACTAAATCTTCCATATTTGGAATGGGATAGGCGTCCAATTCAGTGAATTTGTTTATAGTTCTAGAATAATCTATAACCATCCTTTTTTTCGGTTATCGGGTTTAACAACAAATGCTTGGGCATGCCAAGGTGTGTGGCTTTCTTCTATGATGCCATCTTCCAGTAATTGTTGAATTTCATTGGAAATAAAATCTTCATCATCTTTTGATAACTTGCGAGATTTGGTTGTAATTGGTTGACAATTGGGTTTTAGATGTTGAAAAAAGGAGCAAGGAGGAATTTTTGCTTGAGTTATTCCACAAATAGTAAGAGGTGGCTTATTACCTCCAAATGGTATTTCTATACTGGAGAAATTGTTCATAAATCCGTGCCCAAGAATAATATTTTCACAGAGGTCTTGCATAAGTATTAAGGTTGTGTTTGTATAACTTTCTCCCTGAACTGGTCAATTCATGTTAACTTTGCCTCGGATTTGTGGTGTGAAGCGTTTTGAGCCTAAAGTTACTTTTCCTATCTCTGGTATAACTTCTAAATTCAGTTTTTTTGCATAGGTATCGTCAATAAAGTTGCCAGTTGCTCCAGTATCGATCAGTGCTTGACTTTCAGTTCCGTTTATGGTAATAGGAATAATAACCTTTGAAAGACATTTTTCGGCTTGCACTGAAGGTGTTAGTAATATCGAATTACTAAACTCTCTTTTTTTCTCTAATAAGGAAGATTTTGAGTTACATACCCGAGCAAAGTGTCCCGTCTTACCACACTTCTTGCAGAATTCGTTTTTAGCTGGGCAAAATAGTCGAGGATGTTTTTTGTTGCCACAAAAAAGCATGCTTGTCCACTAATACTAAAAGCTGATAATGAGGAGTCTGAAGTGTTTTTTTGATTAGGAATTAGATTTGATGCATTTTCTGTATCTTTGCAAGCATTAAGCTCAAATGGAGGATTTGATTTATTATAGCATTGTGATTTATCTTTTGCAGACTCAAAAGCTCTTGCACAATTAAGAGTTTCATGCAAAGACATATCTGGGCTTTCTAAAATTCATTGGCAGATTTTGGATGGATATAAAACTGCAATCAATGCTTCTTTTATGTGCTACTCTCGATTCTCTGTAGCAGAGATCGCTGTAAAATTACATTCTAGGCTGAGTTCTTTCAGTTTTAGGAAAAAATTATCGATGGACTCACCTTGTTTTTGTTTTCTTATAGAGAGAAGGTACCATGTAAAGATTTCGCTTTTCTTCTTGATAAATATGCCTTCAAGGATGGAGATACTTTCCTCAAATGTAGTACAATCTATTATCAATTTGTAATTTTCAGCTGACAGCAAGGTAACTAAGATATCCAATTTCATATCTTCAGTGTAATAGTTTCCTTTCAAGTAGGCATCCAGCATTCTTTTCCAGTGTCTCCATTCCATTGGTGCACTAGGAGAATCTGGATCCACACTTAGACATTTTGGTTTGAGAATTTTCCCAATTGATTCCGAGTTGAAAGATGTATCAACGGGTTCATTTCGAGATAATTTGGTAGGCTTATCCTGATTCCGTGATGGAGATTCAACATTATTTCGATCCCGGGTTTTTCTCTTTGGCATTTTGATTACCAGTACTTATTTTAGTCAATAAAATTGTAATAAATAGAGACCATTGAAGAGCTGGAATAATGGCTTTTATTGACTGAAATAAACTGAGATAAAAT
The DNA here is from genome assembly GCF_014356525.2 of Nilaparvata lugens. Classification (NCBI taxonomy): domain Eukaryota; kingdom Metazoa; phylum Arthropoda; class Insecta; order Hemiptera; family Delphacidae; genus Nilaparvata; species Nilaparvata lugens. The sequence continues at coordinate 42,220,225 of NC_052518.1, read as the reverse complement.
AACAAACTTTCTGATGATTTAGAATAATTCAAACAACTGATTCATGACATATGATTATCATATCACCTTGTTACACATGTCCTTGAACTGATCAAAGGTCATATCAGCGCCGACATGGTCTCTATACAGATGCTTCAAGTTCAGCTCATCCTGTTCAAACATGATTAGAAAATTTGCATTGTCACGAATCAGCTGTTTTGGAATGTGGCTATAGGTCTGTGCCAGATAGAAAACATCAACATCACTGTGTCTGCCTGCACTAAAGTATTTCCTGATGGCATCCTGTTGCTCACAAATTATGTCATCGAAGATAATTATTGAATTGGCAGGCAGTTCATGTGGTTCAGGTATTTCCTCACTTGTATCATACTCTACATATTCCATCTCATCGCCTAGTCCCTGCATGATGGTTTTAAGTAGCTTGTACTTAGACTGAAATATAGTCTTTGAAAAAAGATGTATATTTGAAAAATGTATTCCATTTAGATCAAAAAGCATGTTGAACAGTAGATTTGTCTTACCACACCCTGAAGGTCCACATATAATGCATGTTATATGGTTGGGGAACAAAGGACCATGCTGCTCCTTCTTATTGTCCATTTCCAGACCACAACCTTTCACTACACGATCGAAATAAATAACTTTGAACAGGTTTTGCCATTGTACAACATCTCTCATCCTAGATCGAGTCACTTTTGTCGATCATGAGTCATGACTTGAACTGTATCCTTTCCAATGCACTAGCAGCTTGTGCCCTCTTTTCCTCAAAACCTTTTCAATCTCAAAGACACTTGGCACTGTTTAGACAGTATCCGAACTCACACATGTCTGCTTGCTCCACTGCAGGCTGATGTTGGTACTGGGTCTGGCACAGTGGCAGGAGTTGTAGTAGCAGCAGTACTAGTTGAAGTAGTACTAGCAGGAGTTGTAGTGCTAGCAGCAAGAGTTGTTGTAGCAGTTGCAGTACTCACTGGAGTAGTAACAAAAATGGATGCTTGTTCTTGACAGTACCGTGCACAGACCTTGACTGACCTTACAACAACCACTTCCAGAAAGTCCAACAATGTGAATGTAGGGTGAAAACAGGTGTGCAGATAGTATGCGCTGTGGACTCGTTTGCAGAGAGATCCCTCCTCTGCTCGTTTGGATCCAATGCACTAGCACTGAGTGCTAGCACAAGGTAGAGTGCTGCTTGGTACATGCTTGTAGCCACCATGATTGAAGAATGATGATTGATAGCTGTTGCCTTCTCCTTTTATACTTCCTTCTAGATGACTCATCTTTCACTGTATTCCCCTCCACTTTTTCTCAGTCTACTGCAACATGTTCTCAAACAGTGAGCTATGTCTGCGGGATGCAGTGATTGAGCTTGAGGAGGAGGAACTAAATAATCATGGTATTATCTCGTTGACAGACTTTTTCAATGATGCAGGACATTTGAGTTCAGAGTTTAGAGTCCAGAGTCCAGAAGTCCAGAGTTCAGAGTCCAGAGTTCAGGGTACAGAGTAGTTCTAAGTCCAGAGTCCAGAGTCTTAAATCCAGAGTCCAGAAGTCTAGAGTCCAGAGTCCAGAGTCCAGAATCCAGAGTCCAGAAATCTAGAGTCCAGAGTCAAGAAGTCCAGAGTTCAGAGTTTAGAGTTTAGAGAATCCAGAGTCCAAAGTTCAGAGTCCAGAGTCTGTCACACAGAATCATGTCCAGATCTTACATTTGTGCTTGCTCCATACTTCCTTATCACTTGGCTATTATATGATGTCATACAGACCAGTTGAAACATGAAAATTTTCCTGTTGAGTCATATTTCAACAAAAGATATCCATCATGGTGTAATGGTTTACAAACAATTACACCTACACTCTACCTACCTATCTACATTCCTCAACCAAACATCTTACATCCCCATATATACAATGAAGATTCAAACCTGAGACCATATGAATAATTCAAACCTGAGTCCTCTAGAATGGAAAGCAGAAGTGCTAACCACTACACCATGGTGGATATCTATTTACTTGTTGTTTATTATGTATACTTTAACAACTATATCCAAGCTCATTGCAGCTTCTAGTGAGCTGTAAGTGAACAGTGACTGAACAGTGACTGAAAAGTGACTGAACAGTGACTGATCAGTAATTGAACTGACTGACTGACCACTGAGTGGACGACCCCCAACCATGCCCATACAGACATGGTCCATGTGACAGGAGGAGTGAGGGTCATTGAAAATGTCCATGTTAAATAAGCCATGTCTATATTCAATGCCATTTTGATCTCTAGAGCAGCATGGCCATGTTGATCTAGAGTGACGGGTCTCCCATGGACATCTTGATCTAGTAGGTCTACCATGGACATATAGATCTGGAGTGATAGGTCTCCATGACCATCTTAGTGTGAAGTGACAGGTCCTGCATGACCAACTTGAGCTAGAGTGATAGGTCCTCCATTGATGCCCTCAATGCTGGTGGGCGTGGCCATTAGTCATGTGACAGAGAAAGTGGAGTGAGGGTCATTGAAACAGCCTTCGTTGAGAGTATAGTAAGGTGATTTCTTACCTATATGAGCTGTGAGTGAACAGTGACTGAACAGTGACTGAACAGAGACTGAACAGTGACTGAACAGTGACTGAGCAGTGACTGAACAGTGACTGAAAAGTGACTGAACAGTGACTGAAAAGTGACTGAACAGTGACTCAGTGACTGAATACTATTGGATGCTGTTCTGGGGAATATAACTAGGAAAATATATCCCTTGTGATACAATGATTTGATTACACTCTAGAATTAATGTCTAAGACTCTTGAAAGCATACATGCTACCCAGAGGATATCTCATTACTGTTTAGATATTCAAGCTCCTTGTATATTCTATATAATGATCACTTTTTCTTATATTACTAAATGTAGGTAAAGAGGATTTGAGGAATAAAAATGAGAAATTCATTGCTACTTTTATACGAAAATCACACACACGTACTGGCGGCAAGACTGCACAAGACACAATGTCCCACTCCTTGCAGAACAACTCCTTCTATAGCCCCCAGTTAAAGATCCCCAGTGATTATTTTTCATTTATTCCCAATTATTCTACATTTATTCTCGATTTTGTTTTTTTTTCTTTTAATTTTTTTTAAATTTTTTTTAAATTTTTTTATCAATTTTTTCAGTTTTTTTTAATTTTTTTCAATTTTCTTTTCAATTTTTTTTTTCAATTTTTCTTTTTCAATTTTTTTTTAATTTTTTGTTTAATTTTTTTTCTATTTTTTCAATTTTTTTTAATTTTTTCTTTTTTTATCTTTTTTTAATTTCTTTTTCAATAATTTTTTTCTTTTTGATTCAGCTGACCTTGAAGTTAGGTTGACTTGGGTGACCTTGAGGTTAGGTTTGGTCAACTTTGGTGACCTTGAGTTTAGGTTTGGTCAACTTGGGTGACCTTGAGGTTAGGTTTGGTTGACTTGGGTGAGCTTGAGGTGAAGGGTGACTCTGGCACACTTGTGTGCCAGAGTCACCCTTTTCATACTACTGTCATTCTTTCAGTTGTAAGGGAGCAGCAGAACTGCTATTTTGAATCCAACTTCTTTTTTTAATTGAAAGGTGGTCATACAATACATGATTCTGAAAAAGGATTTCCGGAGAAAAGGTATGGTGAAAACCGCACATCGATATCTCAAACCTTTCAAAATTTACCCTGATTCATTTCTGTTATTATTAGTCCAGTCAAATGATCGTTTTTCAGGAAACACCCCCGAAAGAATCTTTCTTGACGGTTCTTTGTGTATTTTAGGGCACTGAATTCGAATCTGAAATTTGCTGACACACCAGAGGGTGGCTTCACCCCCAAAACCCCCCAAAGTTCCGGATGTTTTTCAATTTTCCCATTTTATCTCGTGAACCTTGAGTTTTTCAAGAAAAATCATTCCTGACAAAATTAAATAGAATAAGATTTCCATTGAATTGAGTGGTCGCGCAGGATTCTACCATTTTTGGTTCTGGAGCTACGAGTTTTCAGAAAAAGGGTATTTTTTTAATGGTTTTCAAAATTAAGCAAACCTACAACTTCTACCCTAAACAACATGGATATTTTTTAGAATAGATGAAAAACCACACATCACGTGAAAGAACAATCCATTATGAACAGGATTGCTTGAGAATTTCCGAATTTAGTAGTGGTGGGAGGGATGTACCCAAAAATAGAAAATCATATCCTACAGCTAAAATACAAAATTTTCATTATAATACCTTTTCAAGGCCTTCCTAGCAGAAAAATTGATATTTCGGCTGAAATCATCTCACGTGGGTTATCTTCTATGAGAATCACACGTTAGAAACATTTAATTCCAGTATTTCCTAGTGGGGGGTACGTCATAAGGATACATCAAGGATCAAAACTTTGAACACTTATAACTTTAACAGAATGATCAGATCTCCTAGTTCTACAGCTTATTCTTCTCAGCTCGTCAAAGCGGTTCAAAATCATATATCATAATTGAAATTTAATGAAAAAAAAATCCACTTCTAGTAACATTTACTAACATTTGTTTTAGTAACATAACAGGAAACATTTAATTTCAGTATTTCCTAGTGGGGGTCATGTTATAAGGATACGTCAAGGATCAAAACTTTGAACACTTATAACTTTTGAAAGAATGATCAGATCTCCTCGTACTACAGCTCATTCTTCTCAGCTCGTCAAAGCGGTTCAAAATAATGTCTCATAATTTGAATTTGATGAAAAAATAAAGGAATCCACCTTTAGTGTATTTTAGCCCCTATTTAAATACACAGAAATATTGCCAATTTCTATATTCAAAACTGTGTATCTCGGTAACCCGAGATGATAAAAACTGAATCTCCTCTTTCATGTGAGGTGAATGGATTTTGAAAAAATATAATCGTGAGGTAAGATACGTTTGATTAAAAAAATCAAGAAATTTGTGATATTTTCCCCATTCTCACAGTCTTGACAGTTTTTCGATAATAAACAGTCTTGCAAGATGGGTTAAAGGCAATGTAGCTTATAGAGCATGTAATTCTCTTCCATTTAAGACCAATCTTAAGTTTCTATCATGTATCTTACTCGTTTTAGAGACTCTTAACAGTGAATAACATTGAAATCGCAGAAAAAATGAGAAAATGAAAATTATCATTTTTTCTTTCCTTGCCCTACTACCATAGGTAAGGAAGGTACTTCTTTCCAAAAAGAAATTGAGGTACCCAAATTTCCAGTTTTCTAGACGTTTCAAAGCCCCCTGAGTCCAAAAACATGATTCTTGGGTGTGTGGTGTGTGTGTGTGTGTGTGTGTGTGTGTGTGTGTGTGTGTGTGTGTGTGGTGTGTGTGTGTGTGTGTGTGTGTGTGTGCGTGTGTGTGTGTGTGTATGTCTGTGAATCTGTGTGTATGTCACATAATCTTATGTGTGTGTGTGTGTGTGTGTATGTGTGTATGTCTGTGAACACAATAACTCCATTCCTAATCAACCGATTGACTTGAAATTTTAAACTTAATGTCCTTATACCATGAGGATACAACAATAAGAAATTCAATAAAATTCAATTCAAGATGACAGAAAAAATGATGTTCTGAACAAAGCTCAGGCTAGAGCTACCAGAGGACTGTAATTTACTATTTAAATAATCAAATACAAACAAGGGGTAAAATTTAATCTTCAATTTGAGCCAGGTTATTTGTACAGTTAAACTCTGCATTAATGAACAATAAAAAACAGCAAAAAAACTCACCAGTTTTATTCCAATCTTGACTACTCGCCCTTTGAAGCCTTTCACCTAATAAAGGTTTGGTCAGATTCAGGGTGGGACGAAATCTGGGGAAAGACAGGTTCTGGCTTCCGGGCTGCCTTTTCACGTTCAACTTGCAGGCTATGCACTGTGTTCTGTACACAGCTCAAACTGGATTCTTTATAAATTCAAATTCAATTTGAATTGATTCAATTCAATACTATTTATGCGGTTATATTCATAATTCACACACATGACACTCAAACAATTATTTACAAGAAATTTCCAATCGAAATTACATGACAAACACAATTTTGGTCTTGCAACAAGACTAGCTGACGAAACAAGACAGACTAGACAAGGACATCGAGACAATAAAACAAGAATGAGTTCAAAACTAGATGAAAGGAAGAATCACGAGTTAGTTAGTTATCGAAGTTAAACTTTGATTATCAATTCACAAGATAAGCTATTGCTGAGAACAAAACTATATGATTAGATAATGTTCTTCCAACAACTCACAAACAAACAATAACTTGTTGAATTGAACAAACAAAATCATGCTGGTGATTAACCTTCACTAACATGTACAATACAAATGAACAATACAAATTCCTGAAAAAAGCACCATGAGCCTAGTTTCAGGAAATTACAATTTTAACTGAAATAAATTCAATTTCAGACAATACAAATTGACAAGAAACTTTGCTCTTAGAACAAGGCTACAACAAACTTAAGTTGAGCATGGATCAGACCATTCTCAACATGCCAACATTGGACAAATACGAAACTGCTTAAATCCAATGTGTGTGAATTAATCAACAAATTACAAATTTAAATTCATCCCGGCCTGGCAGGATCATAAAATGTTCTGAACAAAGCTCAGGCTAGAGCTACAAGAGGACTGTAATTTACTATTTAAATAATCAAATACAAACAAGGGGTAGAATTCAATCTTCAATTTGAGCCAGGTTTTTTGTACAGTCAAACTCTGCATTAATGAACAATAAAAAAGAGCAAAAAAACTTACCAGTTTTATTCCAATCTTGACTACTTGCCCTTCGAAGCCTCCATTAGGTGTTTTGGTCAGATTCAGGGTGGGATGAAATCTGGGAAAAGACAGGTTCTGGCTTCCGGGCTGCCTTTTTGCATTCAACTTGCAGGCTACGCACTGTGTTCTGAACAAAGCTCAAACTGGATTCTTTATAAATTCAAATCCAATTTAAATTAATTCAATTCAATACTATTTATGCGGTTATATTCATAATTCACTCACATGACACTCAAACAATTATTTACAAGAAATTTCCAATCGAAATTACATGACAAACACAATTTTGGTCTTGCAACAAGATGGGCTGACGAAACAAGACAGACTAGACAAGGACATCGAGAAGGCCAAAGCAGCAGGACGGTCTGCGCTGGCGCAAACACAAGCCTGCTATTAGCAGAACTGCAGTCTGGCATTCTGGCGCTACAATTCGAATTCTCTGGCCAGACCAAATGGTGAATGATTACTAAAAAACCATGTTTTTCACGGTTTTCTCGAAAACGCCTCTAACGATTTTCTACAAATTCATACCATGAATAGCTATTTATAAGCCCTATCAATTGACATTAGTCTCATTTATGAGAAAATTTCAGGAGCTCCGTAATATTCTTGATAAAAATGACAGATAATGATTGAAAAACCATGTTTTTCACGGTTTTCTCGAAAAAGGCTCTAACGATTCTCTTCAAATTTATACCATGGATAGCTATTTATAAGCCCTGTCAACTGACATGAGGCTTATTTCTGGAAGAATTGCAGGAGCTCAGTAATATTCTTGAGAAAAATGGCAGTTACCAAAAAACCATGTTTTTCACAATTTTCTCAAAAATGGCTCTAACAATTTTTTTCAAATTCATACTCTATCAACTACTGACATGAGTCTTTTTCCTGGGAAACAAATGGGGGTTCAGCCCATCCTTTGGTACTTTCTCCTTTGTGTAAATTTGAAATTCGATGATTTTTTGAAAGTCGTCTAAACAGCTGTTCTACAGATAAAATATCTTGACTATGTGTTATTTCTATAGACTGCTCTACCTACCAACCTCATGCACGAGAAGGAGGTTACAAAGTCCATTTCTCAAGGATGGGGTGAACCCCCATTAGTTTCGCAGAAAAGAGACTCATGCCAGTTGATGGAGCTGATAAATAACTATACAGAGTATGAATATGAAATAAATCAGTTGGGTAATTTTCGAGAAAATCGTGAAAAACATGGTTTTTCAGTAATTATCTGCCATTTTTCTCGAGAATATTACACAGCTCCTGCAATTTTCCTAGAAATGAGACTCATGTCAGTTGATAGGGCTTATAAATAGCTATCTATGGTATGAATTTGAAAAAAAATCATTAAAGCCTTTTTCGAGAAAACCGTGAAAAACATGGTTTTTTAGTAATTATCCGCCATTTTTCTCGAGAATATTACATAGCTCCTGCAATTTTCCCAGGAATGAGACTCATGTCAGTTGATAGGGCTTATATATAGCTATTCATGGTATAAATTTGAAGAAAATCGTTAGAGCCTTTTTCGAGAAAACCATAAAAAACATGGTTTTTTAGTAATTATCTGCCATTTTTCTCGATAATATTACGCAGCTCCTGCAATTTTCCTAGAAATGAGACTCATGTCATTTGATAGGACTCATAAATAGCTATCCATGGTAAAAATTTAAAGAAAATAGTTAAAGCCGTTTTTGAGAAAATCGTGAAAAACATGGTTTTTTAGTAATTATCCACTATTTTTTCCACCATCTCAAGTTGAATTTTATCGAATTTCTTATTGTTGGGTCCTCATGGTATAAGGACCTTGAGTTTAAAATCTCAAGTCAATCGATTCATTAGGAATGGAGTTATCGTGTTCACATACACACATACACACACACACACATATATAGACACACACACACACACACACACACACACACACATACACACACACACACAACACACACACACACACACACAAACCTCAATTTTTTCGGAAAGCAATACTTTCCTTACCTTTGGTAGTAGGGCAAGGAAAGTAAAAATCATCGAATTTCACAATTTACACAAAGGAAAAAGTACTCTGAAAACAATAATTATATAAACACATATACAGTAGTCTGATCGTAGTTGCAAATATGTTGCCGCCAATTGTCATTATGTTATACCCCTACATTATTCTCGTTTGAGAATGAGGCTCACATTTCAATGAGCAAGGAAAGTTGTGGGAGTGTACCACACCAGATTTTCCAATTAGCTGTAACTTTCAAACGGTACTGAAATCAGGAAAACGATTCATGGGAGCACAAAGAGGAAAAAAGTTGCTACAACCTTGACTACTTTTTCGATTTTTATCTGAAGTTTTTCACAAGATACGCAACTTTGAATATGCCGAAAAAATTTTATACGTTAATCATTTCCACAGTCTCATATATTCAAAGTTGCGTATCTTGTGAAACACTTGAGAAAAAAATCGAAAAAGTAGTCGAGGTTGTAGAGAATTTTCTTCTCTTTCCGCTCCCATGAATCGTTTCCCTGATTTCAGTAACGTTCGAAAGTTAAAGCTAATTGAAAAAATGATAATTTTCATTTTCTCATTTTTTCTGCGATTTCACTGTTATTCAAGAGTTTCTAAAACGAGTAAGACAAATGTTTTTCTCAGGTGATTCCCATAGAAAATAGCTCGCATGAGATGATTTCAGCCGAAATATCAATTTTTTTTGTTACGAAGGCCTTGAAAAGGTATTATAATGAAAAATGTGTATTTTGGCTGTGGGACATGATTTTCTATTTTTGGGTATATCCCCCCTTCCACCACTACTAAATTCGAAAATTCCCAAGGAATCCTGTTCATAATGGATTGTTCTTTCATGTGATGTGTGGTTTTTCATCTGTACAAAAAAATATCCAAGTTGTATGTTGTAACCACTAAGTGGTTTTCAAAATTATAAAAATTGAGTAAAATTTATCAAAATTGAGTAAAATTTATCAAAATTAATAAATTGAGTGGTTGCGCAGGATTCTACCATTTTTGGTTCTGGAGCTACGAATTTTACCAAAAATGGTAGAATCCTGTGCGACCACTCAATTTATTGGAAATCTTCATTTCTTCAATTTTGTCAAAAATGATTCTTCTTGAGAAACTCAAGGTTCACGAGATAAAATGGGAAAATTGAAAATGGCCAAAATTTTGGGGGTTTTTGGGGGCTTTGGGGGTGAAGCCGCATTCCGGCGTGTCAGCAAATTCCAGATTTGAATTCAGCACCCCAAAATACATATAGAACCGTCAAGAAAGATTCTTTCGGGGCTTTTTCCTGAAAAAACGACCTTTTGACTGGACTATATAGTATAGAAAATGATAGATGGATGGATATATCATTCATCGATCTATCAGGTTCTAAACTATAATAAAGAAAAGAACTGGCTTAGACACGTATACACGTGTAGAGGATAGGAAAATTATGTTTGACGCATCATCACGTCTGAACTACTGCACTGATTTACTTGAATCAACCGAGGATTCTTATAGGCCTATTTTCAATTCTTCTAAATTTCATTATGTCAAGTTTCAAAATAAACCCTTGCGAAGCACGGGTTACCTGCTAGTGAGTGTATAAACCAGTATATATTGTAATCTTCATATAAATCAAGTACTCAATCAATCAATCAATCTCTCACAAACTTCCTCTCTCACAAACTCCCTCTCTCACTCTCTATCTCTCTCACTTGAACAAGTCACTTGAAGAAGGCATTTTCCCTGAAAACTGGAAGTTTGCTCTGGTTCGCCCTCTAAATAAAGTTCCATCACCCAATAAAGTTGAGGATTTTAGACCAATCAGTATTTTACCTGCATTGTCCAAAGTGCTGGAAAGACTCATTCATGCTCAAGTTGTAAAATTTCTAGACAACAATAGTAAGCTTCATAACTTTCAATCAGGCTTCAGAAAATTCCATTCAACTGAGACAGCTCTGCTTCGTGTCACTGATGATATAAGGTTAGCTATGGACCAACGAAAATGCACCATCCTCACCCTATTCGATTTTTCTAAAGCATTCGATACTGTTGATCATACAGTCCTTCTGAATAAGTTGACTATTCTTGGTTTCAGTCACAACTCGTTAGTTTGGTTTAAATCCTATCTATTAGGTAGGAAACAATGTGTATCTGTCGGTGACAAAAAGTTCACTTGAAAAAACGTTATGCATGGAGTACCACAAGGTTCAATTTTAGGCCCTCTCCTCTTCACTTTGTATGCTAATGACCTTTCCTCCATTATCTAATTCTCCAGTTTCCATACTTATGCAGACGACCTTCAAATCTATTTAAGCTGTCCCATAACAAAAATTAATGAAACAGTTGGATAATGAATCAGGATATCAATTCGATAGTGGAATTGACAAAGGAAAATGGCCTCAAGCTTAATCCCATCAAAACACAACCCATTATAATTGGATATTCTCGTCTTATAAACAATATTGACCTTGAATCGATTCACAAAATTAGTGTAGACGGTGATGACATTCCTTACTGTAGCTCAGTTAAAAATTTAGGCATCAATATGAATAATACTCTTGACTGGTCAGAACAAGTGAACAAAACTTGTGAAAAGGTATTCTCAGCCATGCATGCATTAAAGAAAATGCACGATATTCTCCCTAGAAACATTAAATTATTATTGGTTCAATCTCTCATCTTCCCACATTTAATGTATTGTAATTCTGTTCTTAACGATATGCAAGTCACTCTGAATGATAAACTACAGCGGTGCCAAAATTATTGTCTACGTTTCGTCTACTCTCTACAACACCATGATCATATCACCCCAGCCCACATTGCTAGTTCAACATTGAAGCTTCCCGATCAAAGGCTTTTTCGAATAGTCAAGCTTGTTAGAGATATCTTGAAATACGGTAATCCGAACTATTTTAAAGATGATTTCAAATTTGTCTCTGAAGGTAGGAGGATAGATGCTTCACATACTAGAACCGGAGAAAGTACTTTAAGGATACCCAATCATCGAACTACTATTTTCACAAAATCCTTCTTAGTCAGTGCCTGTCGTGCATGGAATGCACTTCCTGTTCCTATCAGGTCCATCGAGAGCCGAGCGAGCTTCATCCTGACTTTAAAAAAACATTTTTTGGAACAAATGACTGAAACTGTCTGGCCCTAGAACGATCACATGACAACCATCCCCCACCCATCCCACAAATACAAACCTTTAAACCTGTTATAGAATGAATTGTATATATATTATATAAACTCATGTTATTTTAATTATCCACTGCTACTGCTGTATATTACTTAAAGTTGATTACCCTGATCTACTTTCAGCCTACTTCATTTTATTAATCAATAATTTGATCTTATCTACCTATATAATTATTTTAATCTATCAATTTTATGTTTTTTTTTCTCTTAAATATTTATATTAATTAAAACTTGTACAATATTTCCATTAATAAATAAATCCTTAGTTTAATTAATTAAATTAACGTTTTGGTAGAGAGTTAGTGGGGAGGATATTTTTAATATTCTTTCCGAAGAATGGACATTGATGTATCCAAAGCTCCGCCAATTTATGTAGATGCATAACAATATAATATCTATAGTTATTATATTACAAATTATTTTTTCATATCATATACAGTTCAATAATTATTTTTTTAGTCTATATTATGTAAATTCATCTATAATTTTGCTGTATTGTAAGCTATTGTATATAAGTGTATAAGCCAGTATATTGTAATCTACATAAATAAACTACTCAATCAATCAATCTCTCACTCTCTATCGCTCTCACTCTTTCTTCCTCTCACAAACTCTCTCTCTCTCCATTTCACCCTCTCTACAAAGATGCGCGACTATTAATTAAAAGGAGAAGACGTTGCAAGTGACGCGTCATACAGTATGAAAAACAGGGTTGGTGGTTATAGCGTGATGGTGAAGGGGGTAACGATCCGTACCCTATTAGGGCTTGCCCAAGCTCTAATAGGCTGAGCACTGAGTACAGAGCACGGATTAATTGTAGCCAGTCAGCTCCAGGCTGGTGAACACCATTAATTTATTTATGCCAATTAAAAGCCGACCTGATAGTGATGATGATGGTGTATCTTCAACAGACAGCTAAAGCTGGATTCATCACACCTACATCTAACCATTGTTATAACTGCTAACAATCCACAATAGTGACTTATATCATCAACTCAATACTCAAACCATTTGGTATCCTCCAACTGTCCTACTAATTATTGTTACAGATTATATTTATTATTATCATATGATTTCAATGCATTAGTTACCAGAACATTAATAACAGTTTAGTCTTGAATGTATTAAAAATAAAGATGGTTAGTTGATATTTATTCAATATCTAACATGGCGCAGTCGAAAATGAAATAAAACAAGAATAATTGAATTATTAAGTGTTCAAGTGAGAAGTGATAGCTCAATATTGAAAATGGAATTCAACAAACCAGGTATGCTAGTTATACATGGGGATATCGCAAATAATTTTGCCAACTTCAAAGAAGAAGTAACAATTTATTTGACTGCTACCGAGACTGTAAAGAAATCTCGAGAAATACAAGTAGCGAGATTGAAAAACTTACTGGGCCTGATGGACTTGAATTGTACATCACATTATCAGGGGAGAACGACATTGAAACGGTTACGTCAATTCTTGAAGTTTTGGAGAAATATTGTAAGCCTAAACAAAACATGACAATGGACATCTACAAATTGCTAACCAGAAAAAAAAGTCCTAATGAACCATTTGATAGTTTCTATGCAGATTTAAGAAGATTAATAAAACCTTGTAGCCTCAATGACCTGGAAGATAAAATTATAGAAGCACTCGGAGTGAACTCGAGAGAATTACAGCAAAAACTTCTTTGTGAAGATTCTAATCTTGAAAAGGTAGTCAACCTTTGCAAATCAGTTGAGCTTGCGGATAAAAATATGGAAATATTGAACAGAGGCACTGAAATCATGAGAGGTGTTGACTCAGTCAAACAGATGCCTTCCACCCCTACAGCTAAGTCAGGTAATCCTATTCTTAATAAAAAACTTAACAAGTCATCAGTAATCAATCACAAATGTTGCTTCAGATGTGGTAGAAAACACTAAGGGATTTGTCCAGCTCCAGGAAAGATTTGCAACTATTGCTCAGAACCCAATCATTTTTCCGTAGTATGTAGATTGAAACAATCCCAGCAAAATCATGAGATTAGCAGCAAGGAAGATCAAAGTTATGAGGAAGCGGAAGTAATGGAATCACCTCATGAAATTGATAGCATTTATACTGTAAACTTACTTAGCAAAAAACGGGTATGGTTACAAGAATTGCTTCTAAATGGGCATAAAATAAAATTCAAGCTTGACAGTGGAGCTGATGTTAATATTCTACCATTTCACTTACTTGGGAAATATGGTATTCCATACAAGTCATTGGAAAAATGTAATGTACTATTGGAGGCTATTGGGAATTTTAAGATAAGACCTGTAGGTTGTGTAACTGTACAAATTGAATCTGAGTCTAAAATATCCATAGCGAAGTTTATATTGACCCAGTTGAACTAAATAAAATATATAATCAGGAAACGTTATCTCATTCCAACAGTGGAAGAACTAGCACCAAAATTGTCACACAAGAAGGTGTTTACTGTATTAGATATTAAAGATGCATTCTATCATATTGCACTTGATGAGGAGTCCAGTAAGCTGTGTTCATTTAGCACAGGATTTGGAACATACAGATTTTTACGAGCACCATTTGGTTTGTCGTACTTGCCTGAACTGTTTCAGAGGTTAGTGCACAAATACTTTGGAGATATTGAAGGCATCTCACTCTACTTTGATGACCTCTGCATTGCTAGTAATTCAAAAGAAGAAAATGATATTATACTGACTAAAGTTTTAGAAAGAGCAGAGGAATTTGATGTAAAATTCAACTTCAAAAAATTTCAGTATTGTGTGCCTCAAATAAAATATGTAGGTGTAATATTTCGCGAAAAAGGCATGCTACCCGACCCCGAGAAGATTGAAATAATACAGAAACTTGAAAATCCAAAGAATAAAAAAGATCTACAATCTATGTTGGGAATGGTAAACTACTTAAGACATTTTATTACAAATATGTCAGAGTTAATATCACCCATGAGAAAACCTCTGAGGAAAGATACTTTATGGGAATGAAACGAAACTCACAGTCAAGCTTTCCAGAGATTAAAACAGGCTATATGCAGTCCTCAAGTATTAAGAGCATTCGACCCAAAGAGCCCAATTGATATACAATGTGATGCATCGAAGGAATCACTTGACTTTTGTATGCTTCAAGAAGGAAAACCATTGTACTTTGGATCAAGATCAATGACAACAACTGAAGAATACTATGCTCAAGTGGAAAAAGAAATGCTAGCCATTTGCTTTGCCATAAACAAACTACACAACTACGTCAATGGCAATGACTCTGTCACTATTTTTACTGATCACCCACCTTTGGTGTCAGTAATGTCCAAGCCAATGGATAGAATTTTGAACAACCGACTGAAAAGGCTCAAACTGAAGCTTATTAATTATACTTCGGAAGTGAAATATTCACCCGGAAAATATATGTTCATTGCAGATTATTTGTCCCGTACAGGGATCAAAACTACGACCAAAGAGGACCAATCAATGAAAGACTTTATTCACACGCTGGGATCTACAGAGGTGAAAATAAGTGGACCTAAACTAAAAGAATTTGTAGAAAAAACCAAAGAAGATGAAAATCTGAGAGACGTTGTATCATATCTTCATGAAGGATGGCCTGACATGAACGCGATAACCGGTGATGTGAAACACTTTTACAGAATAAGAAATGACAACTGAGTAAAGGTTTATTGTATTTTGGAACAAGGTTAATTGTACCTCTAAAACTCCGGAATTTTATAATGAGTCGCTTACATGAAACTCATCTTGGCAGTTCGTAAATTAATTCTCTTGTTGATCAGTTCTACTATTGGCCAGGTATATATTCAGGTATTCGCAATTTGATATTATCATGTAACATTTGTCAAAGGTTTAGAAAATCAAAAACTAAAGAGCCACTGATCAATCACGACATTCCAGATAAACCGCATCAAGTCCATACCATTCAAAATCAAATGGATTAGCAGAAAAGGCAGTTGGAATATTCAAAACGATGTTTAAAAAGGTAGCTGCAAACAAGCAAGATTTGGAATTGTATTTACTAAATTATCATAATGCTCCCGTAGCTGGATTGGGATATACACCTTCACAGCTTCTCAATAGCAGACATATAAGAACCAAGATTCCTATACCACATTACGCATTGAATCCAAAAATTGTACCTAATGAGATAATCGACAAGATGGCAAAGAATCAATCGATTCAAAAACTTTACTATGATCGTAATGTATCTAAAAACACCGAAGATTTTGTAGTTGGAGAGGAGATATATATGCAGAATATTCATAACAAAGAATGGGAATAAGTAAGAATAATTGAGAAATTACCACAACCACGTTCATTCCTGGTTAGAAACAATAATGGCGGTGTTCAGCGAAGAAACACAATTCATATACGAAAAATAAAAAAAGGAATATAGGATAATATACAACTAATATAAAGATATATATATATATATATATATATATATATATATATATATATATAATATATATATATATATATATATATATATATATATGAGCAAAAAGCGCTGACTCATTCATTCACTCACTCACTTACTCATTTATTCATTCATAATCAACCAAACTAAAAATCTACTGAACCAAAAACGTTCAGATCTTGCATATTCAGTTAACCTTCTAGAGGCGCAGTAAGAACGGGTTTGAAAAATGTCCAAAGATATGCCCAAAATCTGCGTTTTTCAGCGTTTTCTGCGTTTTCTCAGCTTTTTCAATACGGTACCTAATTGCAAAAAATGTACACATTTGGTACAAAAGTTCAGCAAGGGTCTAGTAATTTTGTCTTGAAAATTTTATCTTGAGAGGACTTCTAAATATTGCCAAACATACGCCCGATATAGGCGGTTTTGCAGCGTTTTTTCTGCATTTCATCAGCTTTTTCAAGAGTCGTTTATCGATCCTAAAAAATTCCATTTGACGGGAGGAAGCAACCTCAGATCAAGAACGCAGGCAGTTTGAATGATTATTCAATTCACAGTGTATCAGGTAGACTGAATAAATGCGATGGAGTTTGTATTTTTACTAGGAACACATTCAATGTTAAGAACATAAATTTTCTTATACTTGAATGTAGTTCTCTAATACTGAATGTCAGTATACCTGATAAAATATTGAGTTCACAATAGTTACTATTTACCCTCGGATGGGTCTATTTCACCTTCTTCCAATTTGTAATTTTTTCTTAATAGTGTGAATGATTGCATTGATTACTTGAAACATGATAATAGTCAAAACGTAATGATCATCGGTGATATGAACATAGATATAAGATATAAACAAAAACACAAACTTTGTTAATGAATACCGTACTTCAACCTCTAGTCATCAAATGCGGTTTCAAATCTTACATTAATAACTTGTGAAATAAACGGATCCCAATCATGTATTGACCACATATTTTACAGAAAAACAACCGATGCTTGTAATTCTATTATTGAATCAATAATCAAAACAAGTATTACTGACCACTATCTGAATTTTATAAACATTGTTCTTGGAAATAATACTGAAAACTGAACCAAGTGGTAACACTAAAAAAATTATAAACTGCCATGATTTGATAAATAATCTTAAGAATTACAATTGATCCGATATTGCATCACAACTTGATTTAAATATTGAAAATGCTGTTGAATTATTTGTTGATGAGATTGATGATCCACTGAGATTGGAAATGTAACACAAATAAAAACTGTTCCACAGAAACTAAAGCCTCTCAAGCCTTGGATAACTGCAGGATTAATAACTTCAATAAGATATGAGATAAAATGCATCAAAAACTAAAAAACAGCCTCAAAACAAACTTCTTTAATCACTATATATAAACTACAGAAATACATTAAACGATATGATAAAATAGTCCAAGTATGACAACTATAATAATATACTACTTCAAAGCAGAGGAAATTTGAAAAAGACATGGGAGTGTATCAATGATCTATTGAATACACAACGGGTTTGAAAAATACTTAATATTGATCCCGACTTAATCACCATTTTACGAATATAGGTCGATTATATACTTATAAAATAATAAATAACAGCCCTAGACAACGTACACATGCCGATCTGTCAATCCCCTCATTCAATTCATTTTATTTGGCTTATACAAACAATGATGAAATAGTGAACACAATGAAATGAAATGAAAAAATTCTCTATTAGGCGGAGTTAGGACTTTTAAGTCCTCTCTACCACTCAAACTCAACATAACAAATGCAGTTCAATAAAAAATACAGTGTAACTTAATATATGAATAAAAATACATTAAAAAATATCGCTACAAAATAGAAACATAGTTGGAACAAAACAGTCAATCTGCATTTAGACTAAAAAATTAAGTATATAATTCAAGAAACAATGGTAAAAAAAAGAAATTATTAATAATACGCATTCACAAAGCCCACCAGACCAGTCCCAGGCGCCAACCACACGCTACCCCCGCAGACCCGCCAACAAAATCCGTTTGACCACCACCCCAAAGCGAGCACGCCCATCAATGGCCCGGACCGAAGCAGGAAGATTATTCCACAGCCTACAACCAGTGACAGTGAATGATCTCTCAAAAGTCGTCGTTCTATAAATGGGAAAAGCTAGCAGCAACTTGCCATGCCTTGTTGCACGTTCCCCGATCTCAGACAGGAATCTGAAGCTCTCAGACAGATAAGATCGAGATTTGGTTTTGATTATTGAGTGAAGCAGTGATTATTTGATTATTGATATCTGAAGCATGTGCAAAGTGCGAAGATCATTCAACTTTAGGAGAGATAGCTGTACATATAAAGGTGTAACATGATCAAATCGGCTAGCATTGAAAATAAATCAAATACAATAGTTATGTGTACGCTGCAGTCGGTTAGAGAGCTAGTCATGTCGTTCATGACAGTGTCACAGTAGCTGAGGTGAGGCAGCACAAGAGTCTTGACCAGCATGATTTTGATGTTGAGTGGAAGAAACAGGGCAAATTGTTTCAAGCTATGGATGCAAGCAAACACCCTCTTACAAACAATCTCAACCTGATTGAGCCATGAGAGTGTTTTTGAGATAACAAGACCAAGGTTTTTAACACTCTCAGAATACTCCAACTCGATGCCATTCAACCTCAACCTTGAAACATTCTGAGCTCTGAATCGGTTATGAGTCACAATGACTGTGTCTTACCTTCATTCAATCTAAATGCATGATTATATGCCCAGCCAGTAATAGCATCAATGTCAGGATTCATCTGCTCGACACATGCATCAGACTCACCTGCAGAAAAATGTTTATAGATCTGAAGATCATCAGCATACAGATGAAATTTGCAGTGTTTTATGCATTTTGCAATGTCATCCACGTAGAGAGAGAACAGAAGAGGCCCAAGAACAGAGCCTTGGGGGACTCCTCGGGTTACATTTCTCCATGAAGAGACCTCATTATTGGCCCTGACACACTGTTGGCGATTCGACAGGTAAGACTCGATCCATCTTACACAACCCTCTCCAAAACCAAGATTTCTTAATTTCAGAAGGAGGAGTGGATGATGAACACAGTCGAGCGCCTTTGAAAAATCGAATAGTGTCAGAATAGTACACTGACTACTATCTATAGGTGACCTGATATCCTCAGTAACTTTAAGTTGAGCAGTGGTTGTACTGTGACATGTGCGGAACCCAGACTGAAAGGTAGATGGAATATGGAAACGTTCTAAGAAAACAGAAAACTGCTGTTCCTCGAGATATTTAGACAGAGCTGGGAGAATACTGATGGGCCTCAGATCTGATAATGATTCAACTGAAGAACATTTGGGCAGAGGTGAGACTAAGACTGATTTCCAAATTGAGGGGAAAAAGGACGATTCCAAAGATTTATTGAAAATTATCGTAAGAATAGGCAAGGTGAAGGGAAGAGTATCTTTGATGAATTTTATAGGTATGCAATCAACTCCAACTTCATTGCTTGTCATTCCCATGATTATCCTCATTACATCAGCTTCAGTCACAGGAGAAAAGGAGAGCTGCTGAGCAGGTGCTACATGAGGCGCCGCTCTTAGCCTGTTCAAGTGGTCATGAGCACCGGACAGGTCAACAGGATTATCAGTAAAGTTATCATCTTAATTGAAAGGTATATTGTGATGAACATGTGATTTTTCAATACCTAAGTTTTTCAATTTCGACCATACCGTTCTAGTAGGTTGCTTGCCAGAAAGAGAGTGGTAATATAAGCTGACCTTGGCATTTCTAATCTCCTGCTGGGTTTTGTATCAAAGCCGCTTATACTCCGCCCAATCCACCACAGATTTTGAGCGTTTGGCTCTACGGAAAACGGCGTCTCTCATCTTCTGTAACCTACGAATTTCCTGGCTGAACCAAGGTGCAGGCTTTCTATCTACTCTTTTCGTTACCATAGGAGCATGCCTGTCATACAAGAGAAGAAGAAAACTGTTCAACCTGTCGACCAACTCCTCGACATTATCTGTGAGAATGACTTCATGCCAAGGAATAGAGGCAGCATCAAACATAAAAGCACTCATATCCAGGCACCTATAATTTCTATATGTGATGAACTGCTGCTTTGGTTTCGGTGGGTGCAGTCTGTAGGCACAGAACACAAGGTCATGTTTGGAGAGCCCAGGAGCCGGTAGTTGACCGTGGTTCGCAACTAGATTCACATCAGTGACAGCAACCACATTTAGCCAAGTTTCTGCAGTTGCTGTATGGTGTGTCGCCTGCATTGGTAATAATTGTTATATTACAGCTATTAAACATTGAAATAAAATTTGTACTATTTACAGAAGCTAAATCGAATAGATTTGTATTGAAGTCACCCATGACAATGACATGTCTATAGTGAGTCATCAAATTCAACATACATACCTCAAATTCAGCAAGTGATCTAATATCTGGAGCTTTATAACAAACACATACAAGCACATGCACACCACTCACAGAGACATCCAAAAACATGAATCCAGATACATTCGCTACTGAGTTATCAGACACATGTAAAACAGAAACAGGTAGATGAGTTCCCACATAAACTGCTACTCCACCACCTCACTTATGCAAACGGTCATTCCTGAACAGAGCGTAGCCATTCAATTCCACACTCTTATCACTTATGTGTGACTTCAGCCAAGTTTCAGATACAAGAATCACAACAATCAACTGGGAATCAAAAATTGATCTGAATTCATCAATGTGACACAAAAGCGACTGGGCATTTACGTGAGCTACCTTCAGCAAGTCAGAGCAATCAGTTCTCTCAGAAATAACTCTTTTCCTGGAGTAGATAATTTGAGTTCTGCCTGTCTGAAAAAATAGCTTCCTATATTGTAGAGCTTCTCAAAAATGAGAAAGATTGATGATAGATTGATGTTTTTTGGTAGGTTGATTTCCTGAACCATTTAGAGTTGCTGAAGTTGTTCCTCTTAATAAATCAGTTGATAAATCAAACCCCTAAAATTATCGCCCAATAAGTTAAGTTTAATAAATAATTTAGCTAAAATAATGGAGAAGATTATAAATAAGAGACTGGTAAGTTATTTGAATAAACATAGATTTATCAATGGAAATCAATATGGATTTGAAAGTGGCATATCAACAGAGGATGCATCATCCGGCATTCTGGAAAGAATAATTGAAAACTTCAACAGTAAAAAGGAAACTTTAACAACTTTCAGAGCTGTGAATAACAAAGAGTGAGCAGGTTTTTGATTTTGTATTCAAATTTTTTAAATAAGTGAAACATTTCTTAAGTCTTCAATTCATTGTAATTCATTTAGAGTATAAAATCAACCTTCAAAATTCAAAATTTTAAATCATCATTTCTGGACCGAAAATCAAGTGACGAAGCAGTGTGTGACAATATAACCTTATCTTTTGGACAACATTAACATTTTATCAAAATTCTTGAAGAGAAATAGTACAGGCTTAGCCTAGTTTTTCCTCCAATGTCATAATTGTATTATGATTATAGTATTTTATACAATAAATAAATAAAAAAGAAAAAAGATTCAGCAAAGGCTTTTAACACTGTATCTCAGTCAAGATTATTAGAGAATTCAATGCCACTTTTCAAACTCCTAAGAATACTGCCTTTCAGGTACTCTTTTTTTAGATAAAGCAATTGTGCACATTTTTTAAGAATAAGGATAAACTCATTCAAATTCATCAGCGTCCAGCATCTTATTCCACACGGTATCAGAATAATATAAGTTTGCCAATGCCAACATTAGAGCATAACAGAAGATTTTTCAATTATATTGCACTAAAAATTTACAATGTTTTACCCTTAGAAATAAGAGAGTGTAATTTTAGTAGGGCAGTGAGAGCTAGTTTGAGGGTTGTCATTCTATCAATTTATAATATTGGAATGTTCTTCTAATTGATTCTATATTATTTTTCTTCTTCAATTTTCGATTACAGTAGAGATTTCTTTTGTTTTTTTTAGGATAAGAATATAGACTGTATAATGTCATATTATGATGGTATTGATGGAACCTATAATTAAGAATCAGTTGATTTATACAAAATATATGTACAAAGACTGTATCCTGAGTAGAGATAATAAGGGGATTCTGGCGCCACCAGCGATGAGCAGCCAATAGGGAGTGAGCATTTACCCCCTCCACCCCCACATCCGCCATTTTGTCTCCCACCATGACTCCTCCCCAACCAATAGGAGAGCAGGAAGCCCCCACCATGATTTTCTCCCCATACAGGTTATGACAGGTGTGCTAAGAACAGGTGCAGCTGCTCTTACCAAAAACCATAAAAAAATTTCCCATTTTAAAATTCCCCCATTAAACATTTTTTATTCCCCCCATACTAAATTCTGGTATTTGATATTCTTAATGAGGGTACTTCAAGTTTTATTGAGATTCTTATAATATTTTTTTTTAACTTCAATTCTTGTATCCGATTGGTAATGTGGATATTCCATCCTCTAATACTATTCTCTTATCATCTTTGAAAGAAAGAGCTTTTTTATTTATATCCACTGTATAGACATGATGCTCTTTAGATCTGATGCAGGTATTTATCAGTCTATGGTCATTATTCAAGCTGAGACAATTCAAATAATCATCAAATGTAATATATTTATTTAATGCAGCTGACTGAACACCTTTTGCTTTTTTTATTCCATGGTCATACATTCTTATGGAATACATTTTCGCACAAAGACCCACAAATTCCAAGATTATCTTACTATTTACCTTATCCTTGAACTTTCCCAATACTTTTTTATTCACTGGTGAATAGAAAGGATGGTCAATGGGATAATCAGATGTGTCAAAGTGCTCAATCATGTTATATATATCATCATATAAATCATCAGTAACTATTTTATATAGTAAACTATCTGTATCAGTATATGCTAGTTTAATGTTCTCATTGCCATATTTTGGTATCATTACATTGTAATGGAAGTTATACATCACTGTTTTTGAAATATCCAATATGGCTTGCCTATGTATATTGGTTTGTCTAACATTATTTTTTCTTCTTTAGATGAATAGCTACCAAATTCTCACTGAAAATTGTTCTATCAATGAACTCAGGCTTTCTAATCATTTTTCCATCTTTCTATCACTGCACACTAATTGCATATTAAATCTCTCATGAACATTCTCCATTGTCTTACCATAGACTGAATTAATATATAATTTGTACATATCCTTCTCAACAGCATTTTTAGAGCAAGTACGAAGTCTTGTGTTATGTTCAATGTATGGCTGCAGCCAGCATGACTGTTTGAATCTCAATGCATGGTGAATTTTCTCAACAATAAGGCCATGTTCAACTGCCTGTTTTAAAGCAATATAGTGAACTATATATTGCTTCCTGCTATTCACATGAGCACATAACTTTTTTTGATCAATTCCAATAGATATACGCTCAGGGAGAAATGGGAGATCACAATGATCTACATGTAGTGAACTTGGATATGATACATCAACCTCAAGAATATAGCCATATTCATCTCCTTCTTTTGCTTCAAGTAGATCATTCATACTCAAATTAATCCACTGAAAATCCCCAAATGGAAGGGGTTTTGACATGGCAAGACCATAAAGGTTATAACAATCTACAAAAGCAATGAAAACACTTTCAGCTGTGGAGTCAAATGTTTTCATTAATTTATTGTGGGCCTTGATATGTCGATGTGAAACTTGACACAATCCTCCCCTTATCCCCTTCTCAATCATCATGAACTTCTCATAGTTTGTAAGAAGTTCAAGTTCAATACCTGTGAATCTTAACATGGCATCCCAAGATAGACCAGGTAATGTGTAATAATGACATGGATCCAACTTGTGTGTTTTCATGGTAATATCCCTAAAATTCTCAAAAATATCAGCCAACAATAATACATCAGTTTTTGCATAATGGTCACTATATTCACCAAGATTTTTGAACCCAAAGGTATTCCATACATTTATTGCATGTAAATAATCTTCATCAGTAATTGCTGTCTTATTAAGATTTGAATAAAATGCAGCTTTTGGTGGGAGAGATGTTTCATTCAATTTATCCCTACTTGTTATATACTCATATGGAAATACACCTTTCCTTGTTAGTAGAGGAATATGTTCAGGTTGGATAAACTTTGGGATCTCTTCAAGTTTGGGGAGATTCCTAGCCAGACTATCCAAGCTACTTGGCATGAAACGAAATGAATCTAGAAACTGTAATTTCATGAATTTATTGATTGTCTTTGAAAATGATATATATTTTTCTTCTGAGTTGGGAATTATATCGATCTGCTTCTCATCATAACCCAACTCCCTCACAATAAAGTGACTATCATATCCACTAAGGTTGTGAAATAATACAGGGAGGAAGTGGGGGACTTTTTACTTCAAATTGCAGCTACTATGTGCTGCCCCTCGGTTATTTCCTGTCATATGACAGTGATCTCTGACTTTCACATCATCTACACTGAAATGTTTATCACACATATAACAAGTATCTGCCGAATTGTATGCAGCAAGTTCTTCAGGACTCATTTCATTCATTGGATTGTTAGTTTTATATATTTCTGTTATTTCTTCAGCCAATTCCTTCAAATATTTAAGTAACACCTTAGCAGCATCTCTACCCCTGTATATGAATGGCTCTGAGGGTAAATTATCATACTGTATTGTTTGTTTCAAATAGACACAGATGCTCATAGCCTCATGTTTGTGTACTTGTACTGTGTATGATGCAGCAATATCTGGTGTACAGCCTTGTACGGGCTTTAAAATACTTTCAAAATCACAGTAAACAACAAAAGGTACTCGCAGACCTCTCTCAACATGCTCAAACTTCAGGAATGGTTTATCATCTGGTAGCACAACTCTTATAGGATTATTAGCAACACACATTTTCAAATGCTCCCTCAGCTTTTCTTCTTTTAACACTCCATACTGATCATCAAAATGGCTGAAGCACCGCTTGCATATTGATATGCTATCTTTATGTTTTGTAATTTGATAACGAACCAATTTTTCAAAGTTTTTTATATATACATAGTGACTGATACCATCATCATTGGAAATCAATAGAATATGATCTTCTAGTTCTTCATCAACAACTTTCAGAGGATAGACCTTGTTCTTCTCATCTAAGCCGAATATGTTGATTGTCATTTGATTTACTTTCTCAAATTTTTCAACCTCATTCAATGGTGTGGGGAAAGATACACAAGTGAAGTCATATGTATGATTGAGATTACTGTAACTTGATACTCGATAAGGTTCTTTATCTATCAGTTTAGATAAAATTGCATACTTGAAGCATCTATTATCAAAATTTTGGACATTGATACATGCTTTCCTGTTGTTAATCACTTTGGGAAGTGGTACATAAGTACTACCACCAAGAGATGATGCGTAATCTAAGCCCATCGACAGCAAGAAGATGCCATCCACTCTTTTTTAGTTGCACTTCACTCAACTCAGAATTCAATTTATCAAATCCTAACATTAGAATTTTATCTATATTACTATCTGCAAAAATAGGATAATTTTTTGTTTTAAATGATACATGCATCTCTTCATTCATTTGATTTATCATTCTACAATCAACTAGTATATTGAACTTAACTGCACCTTTCAAAGACAATGACATATTCAATCTTGTAGTTATTTTATCTTTCACAGATTGTAGAAAAAGAGGTAAGTCATGATTGACATCTTGTCGAATGAAGTATGATTTAAGCCGACCTCCAAATGCAGTCTCATATTCATTAACACCTTCCAAGGATGGTTACATTGCGAGTAATGCATCTAATTTTGGCTCAACTCTTAACCGTTTTGATGGTATGATTTCTGATTCACAAGTTTTATGATGCTTGATCAAATTGTGTAAATTGATGAAGTTACATCCACAATGAGAGCATGAAACTTCAAAATTTCCATTGCATTTATTTTCATGCTTTTTTCTTATGTCTGATCTTTGAAAAACTTTACCACATTTCACACAAATAATGTTTATAGCACAGTCTAAGTCTTTATCATCTAAGAATTTAGAGCAGATGATCTCATGAAAGTTCCGTGATGGAATTGATTTAAAAGAATTACAACAATATTTACAAATATGATTAAAAGCAGAACCAAATTCCTTTTCACATTTTGAAACATGTCTTTTCAAATTGAATAAACGTGAGAATTCACGACCACAAATTTCACACCTCATGATATGAATATAATTGAATAATCCAATTGTATAATGTCAATATGTTATATGAGAGTAAGAATTTTCACGAACCAATGACTTCTTCAATAGTCTCCTTGATGATCTCTTCGATGACCTCTCCTATGATCCCTTTGATGATCTCCTCTTCAATGATCTCCTCGATGTCCTTTTTTCAATAATATATTTGATGTCCTCTTTGATGACCTCTCCAAAGACCTTTTTTGATCACCTCTCTGATGACCTCTCCAATGATCCCTTTGATGATCTCTATGATATTCTCCTCAATTATTTCTTTGATCTCCTCTTCAATGATCTCCTGGATGTCCTTTTTTTCAATAATATCTTTGATATCCTCTTTGATGTCCTATTTGATGACCTCTCCAGAGACCTTTGTGATCACCTCTATGATGACCTCTCCAATGATCTCTTCTCTAACATGTGTATTGTGGAAAACAGATAAAAATACTGTACTAATTAAGAGCACAAACGCACCGATGTTCACTACACAAGGACTGAATCCTAACTGAGATAATCATCTCTCTCTTAAAGGTAATCCCCCCTCGCTCTAATTGCTCTCTCAAGCATCAGAAAGCCAGGTCATTGACCTCACTTTACAGTCATGTTTAGATCTACAAGTAGAGTTCAAACATGTTCAAACATGTCTGTGAAGTGAGGTCAATGACCTGGCTTCCTGATGCTCGAGAGAGCAATTTCTTATGTTATCCAGTTTCTTCTCCATTCCATCAAAATAGCGTATAATAAGTTTTATGAATATTCAAAACCCTTATATTCTCTATTGCTAGTTTTAATGATGTTATCAAGCAGGATTGTATTTTTTAGCTATGAAACAACAACACTCATGGTAAGACAACAAATTTGCTATAATAGATAAGAAGCTTTTTTTTTGCTTACCGGTAGCTGTAAAATAACAATATTGCTAACTGAAGGAGTCTAGCTGTTTAGTCAGTTATGATGTTTAAGTCCAAAGTCCAAAGAAATAATTATGAATTCTACCCTCACTAATCGACAATTCTATCTAAATGAAGAAACATAAATTGAAGAGTTTCCATATAAACTATAGAACTTTCCTCCACGAATCCTAAAGTACAGTAAGTTTTCTTTCTACACACTGAAATACTCACTACTATTCGACTTTCAAAATATACTCTTGAACCCTACTGACTTAAACTTTCCCTCCAATTGCTTATATTTCATTTCTATACCAATGTGATATCCTTTATAAAAATGCAGTATACCATAGCACATACCCATCAGAATGGGACTTTTTCAAATCAAATGGGGGGATAAAAATGGGACTGAACCCTTATGTTATCAATTATCTCAAAATCAATAAAAAAGTAATGATAATATGACCAAGGAAAACGTCAGTACCTCTAGATGTAAAGTAGAAACCCTATAAAGAAATGATTGAAGATTTTTAGAACCAACAAGTTATCTTTATTTTACATCCTTGAAACTCATGAGTCACTTGAAACAGTTTCCATCGATCATAGGAAATGATTGATGACTCGATTCTAGTACTTTTTCTGACATAACATTCTGTATGTGTTATGAGGAGGAGGAGGAGGTGAAGGAGGAGGAGGAGGAGGAGGAGGAGGAGTTGGAGGAGGAGGAAGTAAAGAAGAGTAGGAGTGGGTTGAATATGAGGAGAAGATGAAAAAAGAGAGCATGATGTATTAAAAATTACCATGAGCAGAGAGAGAGAGAAAGTGAGAGAGAATAGAGTGAGTGGTGATGAGATGTACTTACTCAGTAGTCAATTAAGTTGATCAAACCGCATAGCTTTGAAGAAAGCTATACATGTAGAGAGAGAGAAAATGAATGAAGAAAGATATAATCAATTCAAATTAGACAGGATTGAACACTTGAAAAGGTTCATGACCTCCAACATAATATTCACACATCTAGAATCATTACTAATAAAGTTTGTTCCCATTTATGGAAGACCATGTGCACACACTCATATATACATGCAATCAGTACTTAATACACTAACAGATGGAAAGATTCTATCAGTTTTTGATGTATATAAAAAAACTTCCTCCCACTCATCATCATCATACTCATTATTCTCCTCCCAGCAAGCTAGTAGAGTAAGATTGTGGTTATAGACAGACTTTTTTGCTCGAAATCCCCTCCCTCCTCTCGCCCCTCGTCCATCCCTCCTCCCCTTCCCCCCGCCTGTAGGGTGGGGGGGGTGTTCTAAAAATAGATTTCCCCTTCGCCCTGCCCAGTGGAGGTGAGGGGGATAGAGTGAGAGAGAGATATATCTTTCTCTCTCTTTCTAAAATAGATTTCCCCTTCCCCCTGCCCAGTGGAGGTGAGGGGGATGAAAAGAGAGAGATATATCTTTCTCTCTCTCTCCTTGCCCAGGTGAGGGAAAAAAAATTTCCCTTTTAGGAGGAAAAATTCCCTCTCTATAGTGACAGATTGAAGTGAATCCATATTCCTACATCTAATGCTATACTGACAGATTGAGGTGAATGCTAGATGAGGGAAAAAAATCTCTTTGAGAGGGAAAAATTCTCTACTGTCAAATTAAAGTGAATCCATATTTCTACATCTAATGCTATACTGACAGATTGAAGTGAATCCATTTCGCTCTAATGCTATACTATGATGCCGGACTAACTTTGAGAAATTCCTTTGTTGTCAGATTAAAGTGAATTCATATTTCTACATCTAATGCTATACTGACAGATTGAAGTGAATCCATTTCGCTCTAATGATATACTACGATGACGGGCTCAAGAGAGAGAGGAGGATACGGCCCCCCCTCGCTTCTCACAACCAGCATTACTGCTTTCTTCTTCTTCTTTTACTCGTGGCATCTCTCTCCCGCACCCTTCTTTATTACGAAAGGAAAGGAGATAAGGATCAAGTTCCATTTTGATCGACCGTTCCTATACTGTCAGATTAAAGTGAAACGTTTCTCTCTAACCAGCATTACGAAAGGTGAGTAAGGAATCTAGTATAAGTTTCATAATGGGACATATTTATGCTTGCTTTCCAACTGACAGTCAAGAGTTCAATCAAACTGATTATGAATGTGTAAAAAAATTGAGCTCTTTTGCTGTACAAACATGGCAGTCGTTTTTTTTAAAGTGATTTCTCCGACAATATGTAAGTATAATTGGAATGTGCTAGCATATCCAAAAATACTTACACATTCTCAGACCTATTTCACTCGGGACGGAACTCAACGTCTATAGTTACCATGAAACTGCCTTAAGAAGATACGATTTCCGCTCACATTCAATTGTCATGAACGAGAATTAAAACTTCTGATGTTATTCTCATTCAAAACCACTGAATATTCTTTCGGCAACTTGATAGTATGTTTAAAGTCGGCTTCACTATCAATATCGATAATTTTAAGGTGAATTTCACTATTATCGGCAAATGTTACCTTTGTTACCACAAACCAATCATAGGCATAAAATTCAAAACCCCAATCAACTGGATTTGCATCTACAGACAACTCGTTGAAACTTGTGCAGTCAAAATAGTTAGACATCATGTTGTCACTTCACCTGTTTAGAGTAAAGTGACGCGTGCATTCGCTCGCGTGTGGCTCATCTAGTCACATCTGCTCTGCTCCCTGTGAGGTCCCTTTCTAAGCTCGATAACTCCTGCACCAAAAACCGTTACATGAAAAAATGTCTAAATCGATTTATGTGACAAGTGTTTAGTCGTTAAAGTTACTTCACACATCCTTTAGAAGATTTATCGACATACTCAAAAATGTCTAGGGTGTGAAATTTGAAACTATAGGTGTTAAAAGTTCACTCTCTCTCACATCATTTTAAAAGATTTATCGACATACTCAAAAATGTCTAGGGTGTGAAATTTGAAACTATAGGTGTTCACTCTCTCTCTCACACAACCTTTTAAAAGATTTATCGATATACTCAAAAATGTCTAGACTGAAATTTGAAACTATAGGTCTGTACTTCTCTCTCTCTCTCTCACACATGTGTTTATACAATCAATCACACTCGTCTAGACTGAAACAACATATCGTTCACTCTCTCAAACAACTCATGATTTTATGTTTTCGGGCCCAATATAAAGTCTTTATATTTGACCAAATCCATTTTTTCTGTAATAATTTGCACTACCTGATGTTCGGAAAGGTTATGATCCTTTGCCTCAATCCAATTCATATGGAAAGACACCTCGGCATATTTTGATACAATGTCAAATGCGATTCTGTGGATGAATAGACTTAGGTACTCAATGAATGGAGCCGAACATTGCAGTCTCATGACAGTACCCTCTTCCGAATTTTTAATTGCCTCAGCTATTTCATCACGAACGCTTTTCACAGCGTCTGCCATCTCGTTTTTCTTAATAAAATCTCCAATATCATTTTTAGTTGCATACTTTTCTGCAATTTGATTAATTAGAATAGCAATAGCATCTTTTGTAATAAACTGCTCAATACCCTCCATAATATTAGCTTTTATTGCACTCGCCATTTCAGATAATCGTTTTTCAAACTCTTCCTTCGATAATGAAGAACTAATCAATTTCTGCAAAGTAGATTCTAAATATTGCTTATCAATTGCCGATGGGTGTGTTTCATTTACTTTAGTAAAAATTTCTGTACTAAGTTGTTTCAATTTAGTATTGAGATAGTTTCTGTCCAGCACCTCCAAATTCTTAATTTTATCTGATACGGTTTTTAATTTTTCATCTAAATAAGCCTTATCAACTTTATTGTTGTTAATACTGAGCAACTGAGATGAAAAGCTGTCTGTTAAAGTTTTCACTTCTCCTAATGCACTCTCTAGAGTTTGAGTTCTCTCTCCAATAGCTTTATCGATATTAGCACTGAAATTTTGTAATGTACTTAGAATATGTTCTCTTTCAATTATGCTCACTCCAATATTCTTTGTATTTTCCGAAACGAGTTTGGTTATTTGCGAATCTAAATAAAATTTCACAGCTTCGCTGATTCCTTGTTGATTTATCGATTCGATTATCTTCTGTGTTATCGAGTCAATATCACACGTAAGATTAGCAAGAGCTCCGCTAGCACTACCCGTATCAATTCGTCCGAATCGATGTAGAGTCATCGTGACACTAAACAATTAATTTTGCTTCTTTTAGCTCTTCAATTATAGACGCGATTTCCACATCATGCCCACTGTTCCCACTAGCTTTTGAGGAATAGAGTAAATTTAATCTTTCCACTAATTCGTCAAAATTATCAAAGTATTGATAAATTCTATCATGAGAATTATTTTTTGCAAATTTCAATAAACCCCAACCCTTCTTTTTACTAAGTTTTTTACTGGGAAATAACTTTTGAATCATTTGCGATTTAATTCCCTGATTTCGTTCAACATACCCTCTTCAATCTAAATGTATACCTGTAAGTGTTAAGATTTTTTTATACTTATCCAGATCTCTCTCATTATAAAGATTTGAGTTTGGTCTCGCACTGAATAATAACTCAAGTAGACCGTGTGTTAATCGAAATCTTTCACTATCAATATCTATATAACCATTATCGAATATTACTTGCTGATTTCCAATATAATACACGTCATCTTTAGAATTATATGAAATTCCATAACTGATTGAATTATTCAATTTTTCCGCATGAAACGTTTTTAGATATTGTGACAGCAAATCGTCGTTTCTGCTAGAACCAAGTAAACTGTTTTCAAATTTAGTCGAGCTTAAAAAATTGTCTGTTGAACTCTCATAACTCTGTTCATCCCCCTCCTCATTATCATCAATTTGCATACTCTCTTGTTCCTCTTTTACTTCTTCCTTTTTTGGTTTTACACCAGAGTGTGAGAATTTGTTTTTTCCCAGTTCAATTATGGGCTCTATCAACGGGGAGAGCGTTTTCCTATTATATTCCTCCGATCGCTTTTCAAAATTGACTAAGCTTTTATGCTTCTCTCTAATTACTTTTCTCAATTTCTTAATCTTTTCGATTAAACCAACGTTCTTTCTATTCAGCTTCCTGCTGCGTGTTTTAGACAACATGACTGCACAAAGAATTAATCTCTACTGAATGGTAAGAAACGTATCGAGCGAATCTCGGTACTTGCCACTATTAATTCCACACTCGGTCATAATAGTTAGAAAATTATGAGGTTTAGGATTCCAAACTGTATGACAAATTTTAACGAAATCTTTATAAGAAATATCTGCTCCAACATGATCTCTGTGAATTAATTTCAGACTCAATAAATCTACCTTGAAAATTATAATCATATTTGTGTTGTCCCTAGTGAAATGTTTCTGTGTAGCTCCATAACTCTGAATTAAATATGCTGTGTCAATATTACGATGTTGACCCATGGTAAAATATTCTCTTATTTGAGGTACGTGATTAAGTTGGAAGTCATCGAATATGACAAGAGAAAATTGTTGAATTTTGTTGGGGTGAGCTATAGATTCCGAATTGCTGTTTATATGAAATTCAATACCCTTCATTTTTGAAAAGACTTTTCTCAAAAACAAGTACTTATCTTGATACTCGCTCTTTGTGTGCAAGTATATAGTTTTAAATCTCAACCCATTCTTTGAAAAAATTAAATTAAATAGTAAATTGGTCTTGCCACAACCTGAAGAGCCTATTATAAGGATCCTTGCATCATGTGGTAATAACTTACCATTTTTACACCATGTTGGCATTTCTTTCTCTCTTATAACATTGTCGAAATTTACTATCGGGATATTACTCATGTTAGTCACGTGTACACCATGTGATCTGATAAGGAACTAATCATTTTTCGTAAGTTATCAAGGAGGAGGTTGTGCGCTAGACACCACATGGCTGTGTGTAGCTTATCACATCGGGATGCAAGCGACAGGTTCTTGCTCTCCCCTTTCAATGCACTGATAGAAGTTTCTCACTTCAATTCCCCCTCTCTCTCCCGCACCCTCTTCACGAGAACGCATGTGTTGCTTGAGCCTTAGCAAATAAAACTTCAGATTAAAATGAAACTGAGAAGCATTTTTTGATAGAGACGTATTATATTTACACCAAATCTTTGTCATATTCACACTGAATGGAATGTATTTGCAATAGATTATTTACAATAAATGTACATGATATTTACAATAGATTATTTACAATAAATGTACATGATATTTACAATAGATTATTTACAATAAATTTACATGATATTTACAATAGATTACAAAAGATTATTTTTCATCTAATAGTTGATCCTTACTAATATAACTAGGCGTTGAAAACCCAATCCATTTCACTTACAATCCTTTTTTATCACGTTTTAATATTTTTTCAATCAAATACACTTGTCTCTCCGATTCATTTAATTGTGTTTTTTTAATTTCTTCTGCATAAAACCTACCACTAATTACTTCTCCGTTTAGATCTCGCAAGCTATACGTTACAGGTTGAGAAGGAAATATAGAATGAATTACAAAATACTTTGCGCTCCAGTTTATGTTATAAGATTTATCGAAAAGAACCCTTTTCTTTGAGATTCGTACAACATCTCCTAGCTTAAATTTCGGTTTTGAATTTTTCAATTTATATCGTCTATTGAATGCAGAATTCAATGACATTAAAACATGATTACGATCTTTTTTCCCCACATCTTTAGGTTTCATTCTAATGGATGAATGCATTGTTGCATTATAATCTCGAACTAAACTGTCTAGTTGTGATATCCAGTTTTTGGTTCCATGTTCAGTTAAATATCTATAAATTTTTGCTTTAAGTGTTCTATTAAACCTTTCAACTATGGAGGCTTTCTTATCACTAGAAACATGATAATGTTTAATACTATATCTATCTAATAATGCTTTAACTTTTAAATTAAAGAATTCTGTTCCTTGATCTGTTTGGAACAGCTTAACTCCTTTATTTTTAGAAATAATTGGCTCGAGAGCGTTAAATACAGATTGGCTTGCCTTGTCTTTTAATGGTACACAATATGCAAATTTTGAAAAACAATTAATAACAGCTAAGATATATTTGTAACCCTTATTAAAACGTGATAAACTTGTCATCTCAATGAGATCGGCTTGAAGCAAGTCTTTTTCACTTTTCAACTCATATTTGCGAGTGGGATAGTTCACACGCGGTACGCTATGAAGCTCTAAAGCTAACTTAGATCTAATAATATTCATGATATTTACAACAGACAAATCAAAATCAGTGGTGTCGGATGATTGTCATGGGACATACTGACAAATCAGTTAGAGTGTTGTGGGCACTCTATAATGTCCAAATGGGAGAGTATCAACACCATTCTCAGCAATATACCTCTTATCATCATAAGGGCTCAAACAGATTTAGTCATACACAGTTCTATACGATCCCACGGTATAATTTTTTGTAATTTACAATAGAAAAAATCGTACATATGGAATTTACTCAACTCCAGTACGGAAAAGCCGGAATAGACAGGCTTGTTCATTTAAAGTTCCAACTTACGAGAGAAAACCGCGATCACGTTCGGACTAATTATTTGCCAGCGTTTACATAGTGGATTTGAAATGTACTTATCTAACCGTTTTTCATCCGTGATAATTTTAACATTCATTTGCTTACGACTACTCTGAATTGTCTTACCAAAAATCAAATTGCAACAGGCCTTAAAGAAGGATATTTCAAATTTATTTTTCGCGTTCTGTCTATTCCAGATATTCAAGTCGATGTAGCTTTTCAGCCAGGGAGATTGGGAAAAGCTAATGACGCGATGCACTTTCAATAATTTCAAACCGAGCTGAAGGTAGAGCTTTAAATTGACATAGTGAACAATGTACTTTTCATGATCGAAAAGTGTGTTCATGAGCTTTTTGGTCCCAGTTTGACCGTTCTCATTCGTTTGGTAGTTCAAGAGTAATTCGCGCGGTGGTGTTTGGTGGAGAGGTGCAAGGGGGAAGCTCGCATGCTTATCATGTAACTCTTGAGGGTACTTGAGATCACATTCTATTATATATCCGGTTTCTGAATTGGTGTCCAAATTCGCGAAATCAAGGCTGGAAATTTCTTCCTCTGAGAGGAATTTGAAATTTCCAACAGGCAAGCTTCGGCTCATAGCTTCCGAGTATAAACTGTTTGCATCGATATAAAGCAGATAATTAGACGGTTTTGAAGGATCGTATGTTTCGGGTAGATGTTTGTTATTTGCTTCGCAATAACGTTTACCGATGAATGACACCCCACCCCTCATCCCTGCCTCAAACATAAGATGCATGTCCGGATCTGTAAGTAATTGCAGTTCGACTTTAGTGTGTTTCAGCATGCAATTCCAGGTGAAGTGTGCGAGAGAAACAAAATGGGTCACATCGAGGCCGTATG
This sequence comes from Nilaparvata lugens, assembly GCF_014356525.2. Taxonomy (NCBI): domain Eukaryota; kingdom Metazoa; phylum Arthropoda; class Insecta; order Hemiptera; family Delphacidae; genus Nilaparvata; species Nilaparvata lugens. Next base: position 42,184,260 of record NC_052518.1, on the reverse strand, counting down.
AGCTAAAAAGCGTAGACCTCATGGATTCAAAAACTACTGCTAATAGCATTACCTCTAAACATAAATAAAAATCGTGATATTCACCCAGATTTTTCAGCTTGAATGTTGAGAACACTCTTTGCGCATGCTCATATTCTTCGCAAGACAGAGGTGTATCAGTTAAATCGTTATGAAAACATTCGATGGGAGGAAGCGATGTTTCGGCAAATTTTTCGGGACAGCTCATGTACGAGTAGGGATATACTCCTTTTTACAACAAGAGCTGTCTGTGTTCGCGAGGTGGATCATGAAACACCGAAAATAATCGTTCGAACTTCTTTTCCATGTCTGTACTTTCTACCAAATTACGCACCAATACTTCCAAGGATTCAGACATAAACTTGTAGGAATCTAAAAATTTAATTTTGCCTACTGAAAGTGTCAAAAATCTCTCTGACGTATTTGCGATGCAGGAAATTTCTTTTTCACATTTACCGAGCGATTTCAGAATAAAATGCGAATCAAAACCGGAGAAATTATGAAAATAACACGATATGTACTCCGGAGTACGAGCTGTTAAATTACAAGAAACATGTGCCGCACACAAGTAATTACCGGTTTCATGCGCCTGGTGACAACATTTAATATCACTGTCCAAAAACGGTTCAGCACAAAGCCCGCAGTTTACTGAATTTTGAAATTCACGCTCTTGACTTTCGGATAAAGCTTGCATCGGAATTTCTCGTTTCATATCCTCATACAAAATGTCGCCGAGATCTGTAATTTCCTGAAGAAATTTCTCCATGATTTTTTCGTCTAAACTACTCGATCTATGGAGTACAGGTCCGTAGGCAATTTCCCCGTTAACATCTATAACAACGAAACAATACCCGCAGGGAATATGACGCGCCGTTTTCTTTGTGTAACTACGAGTAATTTCATCACAATCAACATCATCGTCATCATCATTAATATTCACAACGTATGTTTCTAAATCCGCGTAAATGGTGTACTTTTTCTTCAACGTCGCACCTAGTTTCTTGAATTTAATTGTCTCTCCGCGTTTAGGATATGAAACGCGCTGAGATTCAAACTTGGAACAAAGTTCCACATGTTTCATCAAATTTGCTTTACTGTCTACATTTCGAGTTTTGTCTGATGTGAACCGGTGAAAACAGAAATTACAAACATGTACTTGACCCTTGTCTTTTGAAAGGTGAAAGAGAAGACGCGATAGCCCGTTTTTCCCGTTTGCGGTATTTACTAAACAGAAATGAGTTTTTCCTGCATCGCCTTTTAGCATTAAAAGATTAATTTGGTGTTTACAAGTGCGGAAAATGCTTGTACGGAAGGGGGAAAACTTTTTGTTGTCATACGCGATGACGTGAATTGCAATATCGGGATTGAGTATTTCAAATTTCTTAATATCACGTGTCGTCACCGGTAAATTTACACCTCGCGTATTAAGTGTGTGAGCAAACTTGCTTAAATACTTTACACTTAAGTCCGAGTTCCTTGGCTTCTGATGGAAATACGCGAGCACTGACCATAAAAAGCATTTTTCGTCAGAGAGATTTTTCACATTTATAATACATTTTTTGTTTTTCAAAAACTGGGGTGTTTGAATGAAAATGGATGTGTATATAGGATCAAATTTAATCACGTTCACATCCAGTGATTCAATTTTCTTCAGCACCCATCCACTCCCATATCTTACAAAATTTTCAAATGATGTGAGGATTTTTCTCACAGCTAACATGAAATGCTCATTAAAATCTTCATAGTTCTCAAGCACGTTTAGCGCTATGTTGGAGTAACTATGTAGATTTATTAGAGATGAGACAGAGTCACCAACCTGCTTGTCATCCACCACCACTAATTTATACAGCAAAACGTTAAGGACAATAAACCACTTAACATTCCCATCATAGCGTGCCGCATGTTCCCTAATTATATCGAAAACTCGACGTTTCGAGCTCTCAAGCACGCTGGTGATGTCGATATCCTCGTCATCGAGGGTGATGCGATGGCGGGCTGCGCTTGAATTGATGCCACGTAGTCTGCGTTCCCTCGGCATGATTCTGAAAAACAAAACGATCAGGATGAGATAGAGTACAACAACATGTTTAGTTGTGAATTGTCATTGGTAGAAGAAGGGTGTGTGAAAATGATATCTCAAGATCACATAATGTTGCATGAAAGATTAAGATTATTATCTTTTGATAAAAGATGGTTGAAATCTTCTCCGCATTTGTCCGCGGAAAACATGGCGAAAGAGGGATTTATATTCTCATCTCCACCAGACATTGTGCGATGTGTATTTTGTTCAATTTATTTGGGAAAATGGGAAGAAAGTGACATACCAGCAATAGAACATGCAAGGTACAGTCCAAACTGTAGAAGGAAAGATAATATAACAATTGAAGAGGAGAATTTCGATAATAATATTCTACGAGAATATGAAGAAAGATATTCAACTTTTAATTGTGTAGAAGATTCATCCGTTCAAGGAGAGTACTTTGAAAAGCAACATCATTGTGACTTTTGTAAATCATTATGCAATAAAGCAGAGTATTTCGCGAGAAATGGTTATTTCTTACATAAAAATCCATTCTATCTGCAATGTGTCTATTGCAAATATATTATGGAAAATCCATTTGAAAAAGTAATACATTTACCGTTTTGTTTATACAATGAGTGTGAGAAAGAAGAGCGGGGCTTGGATGTACCGGATATATCATATTCTAAAGATAAATCGCATGCATGTAGTATATTGTAGAAGGTTTTTTCTCCTCGGAGGAGAAAAACTGTGCTCGGAGGAGAAAAATAGTCCTCGGAGGAGAAAAATAGTCATCGGAGGAGAAAAACTGTCCTCGGAGGAGAAAACCTGTCCTCGGAGGACTATTTTCCTCCTCAGAGGATAAAATCAAAGTAAAAATGTACTCACATGTAGTGGTTGATGCTGCGTGAATCTCCTCGAGTGTAGATAGCGGGCTACAGGTGAAGATAGCGGGCTACAGGTGTAGATAGCGGTCTATGCTATGATTGATTCCTCTCAGGTGTAGATACCGTCCTATGATTGATTCCTCTCAGCTGTCTTGTCTCGACGAGAGCTCAACTGGTTATGAGGTTCGGAACTCGAGTTGAGAGGTGAGAAAATGCTGCGAAAACAATGAAATATTTAATAACTGAATCGAGAAATGCTATTTCACAGAAGAACAATTAAATCAAGTTATCTGGAATTTTTTACGAGATTCTGTAGATGAGACAGGCTTAGAACAGGATTGACAAAGAAAGATCAAAATCAAGTATGTGTGCAATATTGTAAATAAATGAAATGCAATAACTTTGCTACTGTAATACATTAAATATTAAAATGTCATATTGATGATAGAAAACACTGACAAGATAAGATTCATGTTTGAAAAATGAGGTGCTCTTACTTCGATGTTGAAGGATCTAACATTGATTTGAATTATAAAATTAGAATTTTTTTCGCCTTGTAGCACGCTCTCGCTTGCACGTGCCTGGAACAGAGAGAGAAACGTATGCTATATAAACACAAGCGATGAGAGGAAAATTATCATTTACATCAGAGACATCAGAGACTTCACGCATCAAGATGAGTTCTCCATCTTCACCATCTTACATCCTGTCGGATAGCCCACCCCCGCAGCGTGTGCTAAACTACTGGCAGCGCAAAGCTGCCGAGTCCTGCGCCGCCTCTTCCGCTGGCGCTGCTGCCTCAGCTCCCGCCTCCGCTGCACCCGCACCCGCTCCACAGGATCCAACATCACCAGGGGGCGAGATCGTGATCGGGCACAGCCCCATTCAGCGCTTGGCTCCAGCACCTACGTGGGCGCCGCGGCGTGCGGTGCTGACAACGCTGAGCAACAAGATCAAGAAGAGGCAGACCAAGAGGAAACTAACCTTCGAGGAGGGTGAAGTCAGCGGCGAAGAGGAGGATGAGGTGCTCACTCAATCAAAGGTTAGTTTCAACAAATATTATTAACTTGTGTATGCACAGATTTTTTTCCGTGATTGATTGTTAAAAAATCTGTGCACATACGAGTCTTTGATTATTTGATATGAATATTATTTGATCTGAATATTATTCGAACTGATTAGAATGCAAGCAATATTTCCTTGAACTGATTAGAAATGGTATTATGAGATATTATTGTTTAAAGTATTCAATCATGCATAAATGTGACCAATATTATTTGAAGTGCTTGGAATGCAAAGGAAATATTATTTGAACCGAATAGAAATTGATGCTAAGGAAATATTATTTGATCTGCTTAGATATTATTGTTTAAAGTAACCAATCATGCAACATTGTTACCAATATTATTTGAAGTGCTTGGAATGCAAAGGAAATATTATTTGAACCGAATAGAAATTGATGCTAAGGAATATTATTTGAACTGCTTAGATATTATTGTTTAAAGTAACCAATCATGCAACATTGTTACCAATATTATTTGAACTGCTTGGAATGCAAAGGAAATATTATTTGAACCGAATAGAAATTGATGCTAAGGAAATATTATTTGAACTGCTTAGATATTATTGTTTAAAGTAGCCAATCATGCAACATTGTTACCAATATTATTTGAACTGCTTGGAATGCAAAGGAAATATTATTTGAACCGAATAGAAATTGATGCTAAGGAAATATATTTTGATCTGCTTAGATATTATTGTTTAAAGTACTCGATCATGCAACAATGTTATTTCAATAACTGATATTACTCACTTTATGCAGAGAATTCGATGATAATCTGATGTAGAGATCTGAAACAAATAAGACACTAATCAAATATTTTTCAACAGAAACGAGCTGTAATGCATGAGGACTCCTCACTCGCGCCGTTAATAAAGGAGGTGGGGGCCGAGTTGGGCTTTGTCCAACTCATCAACAAACCTCTACCCAAGCCATGGGTGCCGCTGCGAGAGTTGAAGGAGGATCATCCATACCGCATCGTCGCGGTGAGGGAGGACACCAATAAACACGGGCGACGTGTAATTTTAAAAATAATCAATGCAGGAAGCAAATGCGAGGTGTATCTGCCTCAAAGATTTGCTTCCTGCATTGACGCGGGAAAAATACACCATTTCAATGAAACTTGTAAAAATTATGTGTTAGTAGTAACACATAAGTCTCCAAATTGGACAGATATAAAAATTGTTAAAGCTTAACAATTTTTATATCTGTATACAATTCGTTGACCTATGTGTTACGAATTGTATAGATGTATGTGTGTGAATAGTTGAATAAAATGTGTGCATATTTGATAAAAAATTGTTTTCAATTCTTACCTGTTGTTGTTGTTGATAAGTTCGTAATGAATATCACACAGAAGAAGAAGAAATGCTTCAGCTGCTCTGTTGTGAATGATATTCAAATAAGGTGAGCACGTCTTTTATAGTTTGTTGTGAGCATGCTCAGTAGACTTTACCGCTAGACACACACACACACACACACACACACACACACACACACACACAGCCGTGCAGGCAAGCGGTGGCGGCTTCTCGCTCCCTCCTTCTCGTGTTTGCACGTGCTCCCACAGATGTGGGTGGCCCAGCATCATTTCTCCCCTTTTCAAATCACATTCACCTTTCAGATTTGAAATAATATTCTTATCATTCAAGCAATGTATCATAGCAATCATGGTATGAATTCATTTCCAACTCAATGGTTGAACATTAAACCAATTCAAGTTGATGTATTGATTAATTAATTAACCTCAGTTAATGTTCAACCATTGAGTTGAAAGGTAATGAAAAATGGTATGTAGGAGAAAAAAGCAGAGTTTGAGAAAAAAGCAGAGTTCGAGGAAACGGGGTAAAGGAATCTTGAGTTCAGCAGCAAGAGTTTTTAAAGGTTTGGCAGGTAATGTGACATCAACTATTCTAAATAAGGTAATTGATAACCTTGGGGAAGAATATCATATTCCGGGATACGAGTACTGCGGACCAGGAACAAAGGTTAATGAAAGGTTAAAGAGAGGTGATCAAGGTATAAATTCGTTAGATAAAGCTTGCAAGGCCCATGATATAGCCTATACTCAAAATAGCGATAATAAAACTCGGGCGGTAGCTGACAGAGCTCTAGCGAACGCTGCATGGGACATTTTCAAAAATCCTCAAACACCCCTTGCCGAGAAAGCACTTAGCTATCTTGTTACAAACGTTATGAAAGCTAAAGCAGCGTTTGGTGGGTCTTCGAGAAAGAAGAAGAAGAAGAAGGGGGAGAGGAGAAGTTATAGTAACGATATTAGACGCAAAGCTATAGCTCAGTTGAAAAAGCATATTGCAGGAAAAGGATATTTTTTGAAGCCTTTTCCTAAAATAACTAGTGGTGGCAGACTTCCACCCCCAGCCCCACCAGCATCATATGGAGTGAGTTTATTCCCTCAAGTTAAGAAACGTAGAACAACAAAGAAGAGTAGGAAGAAGAAGAAGAAGACATGAATATTGAAGGAGAATTGAGTAATTATGATTTGATTGATTGGTCGAAATTATTACAGATTCAGCTAAGAGGCATATATATGCTAGATGCATTACCCAAAAAAATTCTAAAAAACGAGAATGCTATTGTGAATTTAGCAAGGGAAAGCGAGGATGGCACACATTGGGTAGCATATAAGAAAGTTGGTTCTAATGTTTGGTATTTTGATCCAATTGGAAATTTACAACCTCCATACAAATTGGACAAATATTGGAAAAAAGAAAATGGAGTAAATATATTTTATAATGTAGAGCATATGCAACCATTAAATAGCGATTTTTGTGGCCATCTTACATTATTGTTTCTTGCAAATCAGTTGTAATTAAGTGTTTGTGGTGAACACACAAGATGGTGGTTATTACATTACGATCTAACACAAGTGATCTCTATGAACATTTACAAGAAATTATAGAATTGGATAAAAATCGTGAATGGGAAATTGGATTGATTAATTTTTCCAGTTACAATAGTATTGCAAACATTAACAAAGGAACAAATTCCAGAATGGATCGTTTATTGATTTCCGCGGAGATACAATTACAATTAGGTTGCACATACGTGAAAAGTAATGGGTTATCTTATTTTCAACCCACGTTCGAATAAGACCAATCAAGTCATTAGAGAAAGGAACGCGATAGCGACAACACCTAAAAACAAACGTGCTTTGTCGGCTAAAAGCGCGAGAATATTAGAAAAGTTGGGTTTTATAGTTGATTGGCGACATGTTAGGCGGGGGAGCGGCAGCAATTAGTGAAATTCTGGATGTGGAGACAGACCTTCAGTTTTATAATGATATTACTAAATTCCAATTTCACACTCATACAGTTTATTCGGGACAGGAAATAAAAAACTCTGACGAGGCGCGTATTGGCATAAATTCTTTAGATGTCTATTCTTTACCTTGTAAATCATTCATATTGATTGAGGGAACAGTTAACTGTACAAAACTGGGAAAAGAGCCAGCTGATGCACCAGTTGCAGCAGACTATAAATTAAGCAGTAACGTAATCGGCAACCTTTTTGACAAAATACGATATGAATTAGCAGGTCAGCAAATTTCTAAATCAAGATTGATTGGATTAACATCCACAATTAAAGCTATATTGGTGAAAAATACTCTCGATAAAAACACATATCACTTGGCTGGTTTTGACAGAGCAGGATATGAGCTAACGGATAATACATTCACTTTCTGTGTACCGCTGAAATTAATCCTCCCGTTTTTTGAAGATTTTCAAAGAATAATTTTAAATTTGAAACAGGAACTCGTCTTATTGAGGTCACCGACAGATCTAAATTGTGTTGAGTCTCAAAGTGGAACAAACGTTAGTGTGAAAATTACAAAACTGCAATGGCGGATGCCCTACATAACTTTAGAAGATCATGTAAGACTGAAATTTTTGAGACTGCTCGATGCTGACACTCCACTGAAATAAGGTTTCCGCCATTGGGAAATTTGTGAATTACCAAATTTGCAAAATTCACTTAACCATTCTTGGGCAGTTTGTACCACATCGAGTTTTGATAGTCCAAAATACGTTATAATTGCATTTCAAACTGATCGTAAGAATAAAATTAAAAAATCAATATCTAATTTCAATAGCTGCAGTATTTACAATGTTACAGTATATTTGAACAGTGAGTATTATCCATATGAAAATCTGCTAGGTAAGAAGGAGGTTTTATACCAGATGTTCTTGGATTTCGCGCCCTCGTATTATAATCATTCAATCAATAGCGAACTCGGAACAGAAATTGACTTTAAAACATTTTGTGAATCAACACCGCTGATTGTTGTAGATTGTTCACACCAACCAAGTCATTTGAAATCATCCACAGATGTTCGTATTGAAATGGAATTTAAAAGTGCAGTACCTGCAAATACATCCGCGTATTGCGTTTTAATTAGCGATCGTGTGATGGAATACACACTTCTCACGAGCATGGTGAAAGAAGTTCAGTAATTTTATTGATAGAGCGCCCCGCCTATATAAGGTGTGCATTCTGCTCAATTTAGTTCATTATCAGTTTCACCTTTGAACAGACAACATGTCCTATTCTTTGTGTTCTGATATTTTGGACAAGCCACAAACTCGCTCTATTGGTATTCAGTGCAATCTTGATAGTTTCTATTATGAAGCATGGTGCAGTACACCGAAGCCGCTGGAGGTGGAGGAGGAGGGGAAACGAGAAGAGAAAGACGAAGGATTCGAGGGTACACCGAAGCCGCTGCAGGTGGAGGAGGAGAAACGAGAAGGATTCGAGGAGTCCGCCGCCGCCGCTGAGGGGAGAGACAAAGCCCGCGAGGTCGTCGAAGAGAAAGAAGTGGACAAGGAAGCGAGTGCAAAAATTGCTACAGTTGATCTTCACTGGTTTAAACAAGATTGTAATCAAATTATTGTGAAAGATCTTGCCATAATTGATCAGTTTAATAATTATATTGTGTTCCATTTCAAATCACCATTTGCAAAGACAGAATTGAGTGCAAAATTGTATAACGATGTAACATGGTTAGAACGTCACTATCATAAAATAAAATGGGAAGATGGAGATTTAGAATACAGTGAGTCATTAATACGTGATTACCTTGCAGCTTATGAGAAAATTTTCACAAAAGGGACTGAGAAAGCAAAGTTTTTAAGAAGATTGCATAGCAACGTTCAATGTATACCAGAGGATTTTCCAAAACCTGATTTCAGCTTTTTCACTAGTTCATGGTGTTATGCTGCGTGCAACATTCATAAAAATAAACCACATCCTCGCTGTGCTTTATTCTCTGCCCAACATTATAATTCTCTGTTGTTTAATAATATGTATCAAACAAATAATTTCTTGTGCGAAAACAATCGAATGCAAAGTATGAAAATGGCTCCGATGTACACGAATTCACAGAAAAGAAACTTTGCTCGTTATGGATTCTTCTACAACGGAAAGGATCTACAATGTGTTTATTGCCTGCATGCATTGAGACTGCATAAAGCGCGTACATGTTGTCTATCGTCAATTAATGAAGAAAGACCGCTTAATTACTCTATAATAGTTCCTGCATATACTTAGTTTTCTTCATTCGCTCAACAACATGGATCCGAGAAAGTGGTTGGCTGCTGACAACGAATTGGAAGTGAGGTTAAAAAACTGTATTGATTGGTACAATGAGTATGAAAGTGCAATTACGAAATCAACTCCTGAAAATTATAGTTTGGCGAAGCAATTGAAAGACTTCAACTGAGTTGTGGTCGATGTTGTAGAAACGTTCCATGATGAAATAAAAACACCTAGATGTCAGTTTTCTACACTTTAATTTGGTACACGACCATGGTTTCGTCAGCTTGAAAATGTGACCTGTGTGGTCACGAAACCATGGTCGTGTACCAAATTAAAGTGTAGAAAACTGACAACATCTAGGTGTTTTTATTTCATCAATTGAAAGACATTTTTCTAAGCACAGTTAATTTAAATGATATAAGAGACTATCTATGTTATTATCGTCCTCATAATTTGTGTATAGATAAGCTAATTAGAATTGAAGATGAAATTATGAATAGTTGTGTCGAAATGTGTAAATAAACGTTTTCTGCCTTCAAATGATTTTTCATTCCAATATCCCATTCACGTTTTTTAGTTTAGTTGCTGCTTAGAGCTAGACCAGACAACACGTGTGGGGTGATCTTTTTTATACAGACACGAGCCGTCTCGTGCATCTAATCAATTTAGAAATCTTTCCCCCTCATTCGAGACACGTCGAACATCTGCGAGATGCAGTGTTATGGTTTTTCAAAATTCAAAAAATTAACTTGTCTCTTGATGTCAATTTCATTTAATGAATTTGATTCAATTGCGAAGAATATTAAATTTTCAACAGGATGTCAAGATGTTGATTTACCGTTAACAAAAACAGAAAATGTACACTTTTCGATTCTATCTGAGATTTTCGAACTGCTCAATATTCTAGACAGCGGACATCTACATTATGATTGTACAAATGATTCGTCATTATCTGTTGTTAAAAATTCCGATGAACTTTGGAAATGCTTGTACGATATTGCAGATAAAAAATGTAAAAGAACTTAGATCATTGTAGAGATTTATAGCATTAGATGCGAGAGAATTTCTCAATCCAATTAGATGTAGAGAGAGAGAGAGTCATTGACCTCACTCTGGATTTGCTAGTATAGAGTAATATGGATTCACTTTAATCTGTCAGCAAAGGAATTTTTCCCCCTCATCTATACTGGGAGAGAATTTCTCAATTGATGCTTATCTCCTTTACTCGCCTTTCGTAATAAAGAAGGGTGCGGGAAAGAGATGCCACGAGTAAAAGAAGAAGAAAGCAGTAATGCTGGTTGTGAGAAGCGAGGAGGGTCGTATCCTCCTCTCTCTCTCGAGCCCGTCATCGTAGTATATCATTTGAGCGAAATGGATTCACTTCAATCTGTCAGTATAGCATTAGATGTAGAAATATGAATTCACTTTAATCTGACACCAAAGGAATTTCTCAAAGTCAGTCCGGCATCATAGTATAGCATTAGAGCGAAATGGATTCACTTCAATCTGACAGTATAGCATTAGATGTAGAAATATGGATTCACTTCAATCTGTCAGTATAGCATTAGATGTAGAAATATGGATTCACTTTAATTTGACAGTAGAGAATTTTTCCCTCTCAAAGAGATTTTTTTCCCTCATCTAGCATTCACCTCAATCTGTCAGTATAGCATTAGATGTAGAAATATGGATTCACTTCAATCTGTCACTATAGAGAGGGAATTGAGGGTTGGAACCATGTCATGCTCCTCTTAGTACACCTAGGTCAGGTTGGAAATTTTCAGCACTCCAATAACTTCATGAGGGCTCAGATGTTTACGACCAATGCTAGCTTTAGTAAACAGCCTGTTGTTGTCGTATTCAAGTTCCGATTCTAATCAATTACCTATGATTATGTTAAGTTAATCTATTTTAGGCTATGGAGTCTTTTGGAGAAAGGCATGATTAGTTGGAGTCTTGTAGTTGAACTTTGATCACAAATTAATAAATTTGATTATCGAATTGGGATGAAGTGATTCATAGCAATAAAAAACTAGTGTGATACACTCACACACAACTTTTCTTGCTCATTGAACTTTTTGTCTCATTTTTAAATGAGAATAATTTAGGGGAATAACATAATTATGATTTGTTGTTACATAATTCAGAAAAAAAACTAGGATCATACTATTGTATACATTGTTTTTCCAGAGTACATCTTCTTTTATATAAATTCGTGAAATTTGATGATTATTTTTGAAGTCATCAAAACAGCTGTTCTACAGATGAAATCTGGTGTGGCGCACTCACACAACTTTCCTTGTCATTATGAAAATTGATTAGTGTTCACGTGCATCTGAAGTCTACTATTCAAAGATCTGAATCAGTTGGTGGCAGGACAATAATGCGTTGTCGTATTCCAGTTCCAATTCTAATCAATTACCTATGATTATGTTAAGTTAATCTATTTTAGGCTATGGAGTCTTTTTGGAGAAAGGCATGATTAGTTGGGGTCTTGTAGTTGAACTTTGATCACAAATGGATAAATTTGATTATCGAATTGGGATGAATTGATTCATAGCAAAAAAAAAATCTAGTGTGATACACACTCACACACTTTTCTTGCTCATTGATTTTTTTTAAGTCTCATTCTTAAATGAGAATAGCTTATGGGAATAACAGAATAATTATGATTGGTGGTTACATAATTCAAAAAAAAAAAAAAAAAAACTAGGATCATACTATTGTATACATTGTTTTCCAGAGTACATTTCTTTTTATATAAATAGTGAAATTTGATGATTATTTTTGAAGTCATCAAAAACAGCTGTTCTACTGATGGAATCTGGTGTGGCGCACTCACACAACTTTCCTTACCATTATAAAAATTGATCAGTGTTCACGTGCATCTCAAGTCTACTATTCAAAGACCTGAATCAGTTGGTGGCAGGACAATAATGCTGAAGACATTGAAAGATTTAATAGAATCAACAGTTTACAATTGAATAATAACATTTTTTCGAATTTCGAGCTTATTTTCATTTTTTAGGTGAAAAAAATGTTATTGAACATTAGTTATGGAGATTTTTTCATGTTCAATCCTTTTCACTTGATTTTTTTTGTTTGAATTGTATCTGAAGACTGATAATTGAGGACCTAAAATCAAACTTTGCATAGATGGGACGAAGCTCCTGAAATTCTTACAGATATGGGACTTGTGTCAGTTGATAGAGCTTATCAATGACTATTTAAGTATAAATTTGATCAAAAACCGTTTTCGAGAAAAAAACATGAAAAACAGAGTTTTTTTTCTTGTTATCCACCTTTTACTTTTCTACCATTTTAGAAAGTAAAAATAAGCATATATATATATATCATTGATAAATCAAGAGTCTTCCAATGTATCAGATATTGTAAGTAATTCACTCTCAAACACTTCCTTGGTAATTAAATCAGACTGTAGTTTATTGAATATATTTGTTGATATTACAAGTGATTTCTGCTGTCGAAATATTTTCTATCTACTAACGATGAATCAGACTGCAGTTTAGTGTATTATATTGGTTAATATTTCAAGTAATAATTTACTGTCCAAGTACACTCTGTTCACTAATGATGGATCAGATTGCAGTTTAGTGAATATATTTGTTGAAATTTCCAGGAATTTACAACTTTATTTAAGCTTGGCAATGTAATTGTTTGCTGCTGCTGCTACTTTTTCACAAATATTTTCAGTTTGTTAAACTGTAAAAACGTAAATTAATTTCACAATCAATAATTAGATAAAATATTTTCTTGTTTTTGATAATTCCATTATACTTACGCGAAGGTTGATGCTGCTGTTATTTCTGGCGATTGCTGAGAATCCATTAACACGCGAAAAAAAAACACACACACAATGATTTTTGCAACAAACGTAATCGAGACACAACAAACGAATGCAAGCAAAAAAAACATGACAGACAACACTTTTTTATATAGCCACCACTCGTCTTGTTTTCACACACAACATAATGATAGCAATCGCAATAATGCATATGCAGTGCACGCAATAAATATTCACTCAGCTGTGAATTCAACTTTTGACAGATGTTGATTCTGTTACAGTTCTGTTAATTTTTGCTACTAAAATTGCAAGGTGCAAACATCTTAGCCGTTATTTTTTCCTCAACGGTGTTCCTGTTAAAGGGATGCAATGGATCTGATTGTAATTTAGTGAATATATTTGATGATATTCCAGGTAGTTTACTGTCTAAATATTCCCTACTTGCCACCTATCATTTTTTATACATCATCTACTTTGAAGATAGGATCAATCAGACCTTAGAATTATTCATAATCAATCAGGTGACAATGGATTATTGATTGCATGCATTACACAGATGTCTGACCGTGTCTATTCCTATAAGGTAGGGTTTCAATAACTTTTATGATGCAGTATCAGTCCTCAATGTATAGTATAAAAGTAATATCATACCAACTGCATATATTATGAATGTAACAAATACTATAATTATTTTCATTTTATTTTCTTGACCTGCTACTGTCTTGACTCTCATCATGTCTGCTGCCGTCAAACTAAGTTTGCTTGCATGTATTGTATGACTAAAACACAACTGTTGCGTGTACATTCATACATGACTAAAAACATGTTTCAAGAAACATGTCTGTGAGGTCATTAACCTTTGACTATGAATGGACAAGTGAAAAAAAAATGATTGTACATCAATCAGTTGTTGTTGGCAGACACGCACACATAGGTAAGTTATCAAAATAATACAATGTTCAATATATATATATATATATATATATCTTTTTTTTTAAATTTTGAATTATTCCTATTTGTAAATTTTTAAAATAAAAATATATATAAAATTATATATATTTAAAAAAATATATATATATTTATATATATGTTGAGCATTGTATTACTTACCTACATTTTGATAACTTACCTATGCGTGTGTGTCTGCCAACAACAACTGATGTACAATCTTTTTTTTTTTACTTGTCTATTCATAGTCAAAGGTTAATGACCTCACAGACATGTTTTTTGAAACATGTTTTTAGTCATGTATGAATGTACACGCAACAGTTGTGTTTTAGTCATACAATCACACTAGATTTTTATTGCTATGAATCAATTCATCCCAATTCGATAATAAAATTTATTCATTTGTGATCAAAGTTCAACTACAAGACTCCAACTAATCATGCCTTTCTCCAAAAGACTCCATAGCCTAAAATAGATTAACTTAACATAATCATAGGTAATTGATTAGAATCGGAACTTGAATACGACAACAACAGGCTGTTTACTAAAGCTAGCATTGGTCATAAACATCCAAGCCCTCATGAAGTTATTGGAGTGCTGAAAATTTCCAACCTGACCTAGGTGTACTAAGAGGAGCATGACATGGTTCCAACCCTGAAAAGTCTAGAGACTTTTTGATAACACACTTATCTATAAGACAGTGGTAGTGATAGGATAAGTAGTTAGGTGTCAGCTTGCTGGGAGGAGAATAATGAGTATGATGATGATGAGTGGGAGGAAGTTTTTTTATATACATCAAAAACTGATAGAATCTTTCCATGTGTTAGTGTATTAAGTACTGATTGCATGTATATATGAGTGTGTGCACATGGTCTTCCATAAATGGGAACAAACTTTATTAGTAATGATTCTAGATGTGTGAATATTATGTTGGAGGTCATGAACCTTTTCAAGTGTTCAATCCTGTCTAATTTGAATTGATTATATCTTTCTTCATTCATTTTCTCTCTCTCTACATGTATAGCTTTCTTCAAAGCTATGCGGTTTGATCAACTTAATTGACTACTGAGTAAGTACATCTCATCACCACTCACTCTATTCTCTCTCACTTTCTCTCTCTCTCTGCTCATGGTAATTTTTAATACATCATGCTCTCTTTTTTCATCTTCTCCTCATATTCAACCCACTCCTACTCTTCTTTACTTCCTCCTCCTCCAACTCCTCCTCCTCCTCCTCCTCCTCCTCCTTCTCCTCCTCCTCCTCCTCCTCATAACACATACAGAATGTTATGTCAGAAAAAGTACTAGAATCGAGTCATCAATCATTTCCTATGATCGATGGAAACTGTTTCAAGTGACTCATGAGTTTCAAGGATGTAAAATAAAGATAACTTGTTGGTTCTAAAAATCTTCAATCATTTCTTTATAGGGTTTCTACTTTACATCTAGAGGTACTGACTTTTTCCTTGGTCATATTATCATTACATTTTTTATTGATTTTGAGATAATTGATAACATAAGGGTTCAGTCCCATTTTTATCCCCCCATTTGATTTGAAAAAGTCCCATTCTGATGGGTATGTGCTATGGTATACTGCATTTTCTGAAGGATATCACATTAGTATAGAAATGAAATATAAGCAATTGGAGGGAAAGTTTAAGTCAGTAGGGTTCAAGAGTATATTTTGAAAGTCGAATAGTAGTGAGTATTTCAGTGTGTAGAAAGAAAACTTACTGTACTTTAGGATTCTTGGAGAAAAGTTCTATAGTTTATATGAAAACTCTTCAATTTATGTTTCTTCATTTGGATAGAATTGTCGATTAGTGAGGGTAGAATTCATAATTATTTCTTTGGACTTTGGACTTAAATATCATAACTGACTGAACAGCTAGACTCCTTCAGTTAGCAATATTGTTATTTTACAGCTACCGGTAAGCAAAAAAAAAAGCTTCTTATCTATTATAGCAAATTTGTTGTCTTACCATGAGTGTTGTTGTTTCATAGCTAAAAAATACAATCCTGCTTGATAACATCATTAAAACTAGCAATAGAGAATATAAGGGTTTTGAATATTCATAAACCTTATTATACGCTATTTTGATGGAATGGAGAAGAAACTGGATAACATGAAAAATTGCTCTCTCAAGCATCAGAAAGCCAGGTCATTGACCTCACTTCACAGACATGTTTGGACATGTTTGAACTCTACTTGTAGATCTAAACATGACTGTAAAGTGAGGTCAATGACCTGGCTTTCTGATGCTTGAGAGAGCAATTAGAGCGAGGGGGGATTACCTTTAAGAGAGAGATGATTATCTCAGTTAGGATTCAGTCCTTGTGTAGTGAACATCGGTGCGTTTGTGCTCTTAATTAGTACAGTATTTTTATCTGTTTTCCACAATACACTTGTTAGAGAAGAGATCATTGGAGAGGTCATCATAGAGGTGATCACAAAGGTCTTTGGAGAGGTCATCAAATAGGACATCAAAGAGGATATCAAAGATATTATTGAGAAAAAGGACATCCAGGAGATCATTGAAGAGGAGATCATAGAAATAATTGAGGAGAATATCATAGAGATCATCAAAAGGATCATTGGAGAGGTCATCAGAGAGGTGATCAAAAAAGGTCTTTGGAGAGGTCATCAAAGAGGACATCAAATATATTATTGAAAAAAGGACATCGAGGAGATCATTGAAGAGGAGATCATCAAAGGGATCATAGGAGTGGTCATCGAAGAGATCATCAAGGAGACTATTGAAGAAGTCATTGGTTCGTGAAAATTCTTACTCTCATATAACATATTGACATTATACAATTGCATTATTCAATTATATTCATATCATGAGGTGTGAAATTTGTGGTCGTGAATTCTCACGTTTATTCAATTTGAAAAGACATGTTTCAAAATGTGAAAAGGAATTTGGTTCTGCTTCTAATCATATTTGTAAATATTGTTGTAATTCTTCTAAATCAATTTCATCACGAAACTTTCATGAGATCATCTGCTCTAAATTATTAGATGATAAAGACTTGGACTGTGCTATGAACATTATTTGTGTGAAATGTGGTGAAGTTTTTCAAAGATCAGACATAAGAAAAAAGCATGAAAATAAATGCAATGAATATTTTGAAGTTTCATGCTCTCATTGTGGATGTAACTTCATCAATTTACACAATTTGCTCAAGCATCATAAAACTTGTGAATCAGAAATCATACCATCAAAACGGTTAAGAGTTGAGCCAAAATTAGATGCATTACTCGCAATGCAACCATCCTTGGAAGTTGTTAATGAATATGAGACTGCATTTGGAGGTCGGCTTAAATCATACTTCATTCGACAAGATGTCAATCATGACTCACCTCTTTTCCTACAATCTGTGAAAGATAAAATAACTACAAGATTGAATATGTCATTGTCTTTGAAAGGTGCAGTTAAGTTCAATATACTAGTTGATTGTAGAATGATAAATCAAATGAATGAAGAGATGAATGTATCATTTAAAACAAAAAATTAACCTATTTTTGCAGATAGTAATATAGATAAAATTCTAATGTTAGGATTTGATAAATTGAATTCTGAGTTGAGTGAAGTGCAACTAAAAAAGAGTGGATGGCATCTTCTTGCTGTTGATGGGCTTAGATTATGCATCAACAAGTATATACCTCTTGGTGGTAGTACTTATGTACCACTTCCCAAAGTGATTA
Source organism: Nilaparvata lugens (assembly GCF_014356525.2). Lineage (NCBI taxonomy): Eukaryota > Metazoa > Arthropoda > Insecta > Hemiptera > Delphacidae > Nilaparvata > Nilaparvata lugens. Next base: position 42,166,258 of record NC_052518.1, on the reverse strand, counting down.
AAAACAGGAAAGCATGTATCAATGTCCAAAATTTTGATAATAGATGCTTAAAGTATGCAATTTTATCTAAACTGATAGATAAAGAACCTTATCGAGTATCAAGTTACAGTAATCTCAATCATACATATGACTTCACTTGTGTATCTTTCCCCACACCATTGAATGAGGTTAAAAAATTTGAGAAAGTAAATCAAATGACAATCAACATATTCGGCTTAGATGAGAAGAACAAGGTCTATCCTCTGAAAGTTGTTGATGAAGAACTAGAAGATCATAGAGATATTCTATTGATTTCCAATGATGATGGTATCAGTCACTATGTATATATAAAAAACTTTGAAAAATTGGTTCGTTATCAAATTACAAAACATAAAGATAGCATATCAATATGCAAGCGGTGCTTCAGCCATTTTGATGATCAGTATGGAGTGTTAAAAGAAGAAAAGCTGAGGGAGCATTTGAAAATGTGTGTTGCTAATAATCCTATAAGAGTTGTGCTACCAGATGATAAACCATTCCTGAAGTTTGAGCATGTTGAGAGAGGTCTGCCTTTTGTTGTTTACTGTGATTTTGAAAGTATTTTAAAGCCCGTACAAGGCTGTACACCAGATATCGCTGCATCATACACAGTACAAGTACACAAACATGAGGCTATGAGCATCTGTGTCTATTTGAAACAAACAATACAGTATGATAATTTACCCTCAGATCCATTCATATACAGGGGTAGGGATGCTGCTGAGGTGTTACTTAAATATTTGAAGGAATTGGCTGAAGAAATAACAGAAATATATAAAACTAACAATCCAATGAATGAAATGAGTCCTGAAGAACTTGCTGCATACAATTCGGCAGATACTTGTTATATGTGTGATAAACATTTCAGTGTAGATGATGTGAAAGTCAGAGATCACTGTCATATGACAGGAAATTACCGAGGGGCAGCACATAGTAGCTGCAATTTGAAGTATAAAGTCCCGCACTTCCTCTTAGTACACCTAGGTCAGGTTGGAAATTTTCAGCACTCCAATAACTTCATGAGGGCTCGGATGTTTACGACCAATGCTAGCTTTAGTAAACAGCCTGTTGTTGTCGTATTCAAGTTCCGATTCTAATCAATTACCTATGATTATGTTAAGTTAATCTATTTTAGGCTATGGAGTCTTTTGGAGAAAGGCATGATTAGTTGGAGTCTTGTAGTTGAACTTTGATCACAAATTAATAAATTTGATTATCGAATTGGGATGAAGTGATTCATAGCAATAAAAAACTAGTGTGATACACTCACACACAACTTTTCTTGCTCATTGAACTTTTTGTCTCATTTTTAAATGAGAATAATTTAGGGGAATAACATAATTATGATTTGTTGTTACATAATTCAGAAAAAAAACTAGGATCATACTATTGTATACATTGTTTTTCCAGAGTACATCTTCTTTTATATAAATTCGTGAAATTTGATGATTATTTTTGAAGTCATCAAAACAGCTGTTCTACAGATGAAATCTGGTGTGGCGCACTCACACAACTTTCCTTGTCATTATGAAAATTGATTAGTGTTCACGTGCATCTGAAGTCTACTATTCAAAGATCTGAATCAGTTGGTGGCAGGACAATAATGCTGAAGACATTGAAAGATTTAATAGAATCAACAGTTTACAATTGAATAATAACATTTTTTCGAATTTCGAGCTTATTTTCATTTTTTAGGTGAAAAAAATGTTATTGAACATTAGTTATGGAGATTTTTTCATGTTCAATCCTTTCCACTTGATTTTTTTTGTTGTACTAAGAGGAAGTGGGGGACTTTATACTTCAAATTGCAGCTACTATGTGCTGCCCCTCGGTAATTTCCTGTCATATGACAGTGATCTCTGACTTTCTTTGTCTGCCTTTTGTTGTTTACTGTGATTTTGAAAGTATTTTAAAGCCCGTACAAGGCTGTACACCAGATATCGCTGCATCATACACAGTACAAGTACACAAACATGAGGCTATGAGCATCTGTGTCTATTTGAAACAAACAATACAGTATGATAATTTACCCTCACATCCATTCATATACAGGGGTAGGGATGCTGCTGAGGTGTTACTTAAATATTTGAAGGAATTGGCTGAAGAAATAACAGAAATATATAAAACTAACAATCCAATGAATGAAATGAGTCCTGAAGAACTTGCTGCATACAATTCGGCAGATACTTGTTATATGTGTGATAAACATTTCAGTGTAGATGATGTGAAAGTCAGAGATCACTGTCATATGACAGGAAATTACCGAGGGGCAGCACATAGTAGCTGCAATTTGAAGTATAAAGTCCCCCACTTCCTCCCTGTATTATTTCACAACCTTAGTGGATATGATAGTCACTTTATTGTGAGGGAGTTGGGTTATGATGAGAAGCAGATCGATATAATTCCCAACTCAGAAGAAAAATATATATCATTTTCAAAGACAATCAATAAATTCATGAAATTACGGTTTCTAGATTCATTTCGTTTCATGCCAAGTAGCTTGGATAGTCTGGCTAGGAATCTCCCCAAACTTGAAGAGATCCCAAAGTTTATCCAACCTGAACATATTCCTCTACTAACAAGGAAAGGTGTATTTCCATATGAGTATATAACAAGTCGGGATAAATTCAATGAAACATCTCTCCCACCAAAAGCTGCATTTTATTCAAATCTTATAAGACAGCAATTACTGATGAAGATTATTTACATGCAATAAATGTATGGAATACCTTTGGGTTCAAAAATCTTGGAGAATATAGTGACCATTTTGCAAAAACTGATGTATTATTGTTGGCTGATATTTTTGAGAATTTTAGGGATATTACCATGAAAACACACAAGTTGGATCCATGTCATTATTACACATTACCTGGTCTATCTTGGGATGCCATGTTAAGATTCACAGGTATTGAACTTGAACTTCTTACAGACTATGAGAAGTTCATGATGATTGAGAAGGGGATAAGGGGAGGATTTTGTCAAGTTTCACATCGACATATCAAGGCCCACAATAAATTTATGAAAACATTTGACTCCACAGCTGAAAGTGTTTTCATTGCTTTTGTAGATTGTAATAACCTTTATGGTCTTGCCATGTCAAAGCCCCTTCCATTTGGGGATTTTCAATGGATTAATTTGAGTATGAATGATCTACTTGAAGCAAAAGAAGGAGATGAATATGGCTATATTCTTGAGGTTGATGTATCATATCCAAGTTCACTACATGTAGATCATTGTGATCTCCCATTTCTCCCTGAGCGTATATCTATTGGAATTGATCAAAAAAAGTTATGTGCTCATGTGAATAGCAGGAAGCAATATATAGTTCACTATATTGCTTTAAAACAGGCAGTTGAACATGGCTTTATTGTTGAGAAAATTCACCGTGCATTGAGATTCAAACAGTCATGCTCGCTGCAGCCATACATTGAACACAACACAAGACTTTGTACTTGCTCTAAAAATGCTTTTGAGAAGGATATTTACAAATTATATATTAATTCAGTCTATGATAAGACAATGGAGAATGTTCGTGAGAGATTTGATATGCAATTAGTGTGCAGTGATAGAAAGATGGAAAAAATGATTAGAAAGCCTGAGTTCATTGATAGAACAATTTTTAGTGAGAATTTGGTAGCTATCCATCTAAAGAAGAAAAAAAAAATGTTAGACAAACCAATATACATAGGTCAAGCCGTATTGGATATTTCAAAAACAGTGATGTATAACTTCCATTACAATGTAATGATACCAAAATATGGCAATGAGAACATTAAACTAGCATATACTGATACAGATAGTTTACTATATAAAATAGTTACTGATGATTTATATGATGATATATATAACATGATTGAGCACTTTGACACATCTGATTATCCCATTGACCATCCTTGCTATTCACCAGTGAATAAAAAAGTATTGGGAAAGTTCAAGGATGAGATAAATAGTAAGATAATCTTGGAACTTGTGGGTCTTCGTGCGAAAATGTATTCCATAAGAATGTATAACCATGGAATAAAAAAAGCAAAAGGTGTTCAGTCAGCTGCATTAAATGAATATATTACATTTGATGATTATTTGAATTGTCTCAGCTTGAATAATGACCATAGACTGATAAATACCTGCATCAGATCTAAAGAGCATCATGTCTATACAGTGGATATAAATAAAAAAGCTCTTTCTTCCAAAGATGATAAGAGAATAGTATTAGAGGATGGAATATCCACATTACCAATCGGATACAAGAATTGAAGTTAAAAAAAAATATTATAAGAATCTCAATAAAACTTAAAGTACCCTCATTAAGAATATCAAATACCAGAATTTAGTATGGGGGGAATAAAAAATGTTTAATAGGGGAATTTTAAAATGGGAAATTTTTTTTATGGTTTTTGGTAAGAGCAGCTGCACCTATTCTTAGCACACCTGTCATCACCTGTATGGGGAGAAAATCATGGTGGGGGCTTCCTGCTCTCCTATTGGTTGGGGAGGAGTCATGGTGGGAGACAAAATGGCATATGTGGGGGTGGAGGGGGTAAATGCTCACTTCCTATTGGCTGCTCATCGCTGGTGGCGCCAGAATCCCCTTATTATCTCTACTATCCTGAATGCCACCTGCATGGAAACCAAACTCATACAGTAGATTTTTTTTCTTTTGATGTTCAACCTAAAAAATATTTTTGAATTTCTTTCTTGTGAAATTGTTTCTCTTCTATTTGTATATTATAAAATATTGCTAATGTTCAATACAGGAATACTTTTAGGGCATCCAATGTTGATATTGTACCGTATTGATTCATTTATTTAATATTGTGTCACATGGTTGCTATGGGCAACCAACTTAATGATTACCTTGTTTATAAGCTATTCAGACTGTATTCAACTATATAATAAATGGACGTAAATTGAGCATACAATATCCATTATTTTAGAACATAACATTGGCGAAAAAGGTGAAAATTGGATACAATTGATATTACCGAAAAGAAATACTACTGTGCCGACGAGGCACAAGGAAGGAAACGATAGGGAACAGCAACTAAGGGTCCGAATCACAGAGACAAGTTCTCACAGACACAAGAAGTGTTTTTGAACGATATTAGTGTCACAGAGACAAGTTTCATAGGAACAAGTACTTCTATAAATGGCAGTCTCACAAGAACAAGTTCCCACAGAGACTAGTAGAGTCTCACTGGAACAAGTAGAGGAGAAGAGTCTCATTCGGTCAAGTAGTGTCACTGGAACAAGTAGAGGGATATGGTCCCATTCGAACAAGTGGAGTGGGAACGTGCCAACTAGTCTCCCCGACAGTAGAGCTCCTTTTGAAACCACATTCGAGGGGATTTACTGACGGCGTCAACTGAGCTCCTGAGAGAGGAGCTTTACTGTTGTAAAGACTATAGTTGGCCGAACGAAAATGGGTCCCTCAAGGTCAAAGCTTGCTCTTGACACCACCACCCGTCTCTACCAACACTGTTGCCACTTTGTAATAAGGGTGGCTAGTAAGAGAGAAAGTGAATGTGTGTGTGAGAGAGGGTGTGATAGTGAAGTATTGTTATTGTGGGGAGTATTGTTTGTCTTCTCTGTCCAAAACCTGGATGAAGTGTGATGGGAATCAAATGAGAATTCATGCAAATTGAAAAATGCAGAGTGAAGTGGGCACTACAAGAATATTGGCTTATTTTATTTTATTTTATTTTATTCAATTCTTCACGTAAAAATCACAAAAGCAGAGCTAGGCTCTAGTGATGTGTGAAATGTCATTTAATTATTCAAAATGGGAAAAAGAAAGAAAAAAAAACATGAATGTGGATCACTTATAAACCCACTGTCATACCCCAACCAAAGGCAAACCAACTATTACATAAATAGAACACTAGCAGTGACCATACTATATTGGCAAATCATGTAGAGGTTATCTTCTCAAAAAATTCCTCAACTTCATAGGGAAACATACCTATGAGAATGGTTTTTAATTTTTTCTTAAATAAACCAGGAGTAGCACTTTTCTTGACTATCTGTGGTAGGACATTGTGAACCTTGATGCCCATGTAATAAGGGCCCTTCTCCAAGAGAGTCAGCCTGTGCTCTGGATACCTGAGTCCCCTGAATCGTGTGTTATATAAATGCGCCACTTGTCTCTCCTGGAAACGGTCCTTATTTCTAAAAACAAATAGAGCTAACTTCAAGACATAAACTGCCGGGGCTGTAAGGAGGGGGTGTTCTCTAAATATGGGTCTGCAAGAACATCTGTCTGTCAGGCCGAATATTCGCCTCAAAGCTTTTTTTTGAGTCCTGAAAATAGATTCAAATTCTGTTGTTCTGCCCCAAAAAATGATACCAAAGCGTAGATGGGATGCAAAATAAGCATGATACACAATTAACGCTGTACTTGTACCTGCAGCCCTGGAGATCACCCCCACCGCAAATGTTGCTCTACTCAGCTTCCTCAACAGTTCAGAAGAGTGAGACTTCCACTTCATATCACTATCCAAGAACAATCCCAGAAAAGTGGTTCCATCAGAGGGCTTCAAGGTGGTATCTGAGTCTAGTTTAACATGAAACGTTCCCTGGGCATTTCGAGCATGAAAAGGCACCAATTTGGTTTTACTAGGGTTCAATGACAAACCATTATAGTTGAACCACTCATTAAGCTCATTCAAACAAGTTTTTGCTCCCTCAATCAGAGAATCAACATTTCCACCCTTGATGAGAGCTGTTGTATCATCAGCAAATAGAGTTAGATCATAATTAACAAACTTTTAGATATCATTTACATATACCAGATAGAGCAATGGTCCCAAAATAGATCCCTGTGGAATACCCCGATTCATTGCCAACCAAGTAGAGTTGAAAACCATTCCATCAGCAACAACTGAAACCCTATGGTATCTACCCCGCAAGAATGATTGCAGCCACAAAAACTCCCATAGTGCCACAACTTGGACAAAAGCAGGTCATGATCCACGCAATCATAGGCCTTGGACAGATTGCAAAAGATACCAAGTACCTTCTGCGATCCATCCAAAGCACTAAGAGCCTCCTTATTCAGTCCAAACACAGCATTGTCGATACCTCATCCCCTCCTGAATCCAAACTGGGAATCACAGAAAAGATTATTTCTCTCAAAATAGGAATTCAACTGAATATGAACTACTCTCTCAAATATTTTTGAAAATACCGTTCCCAGAGAAATTGGCCTGAAGTTTGACATTTCCTGTGAATCACCCTTCTTATACAGTGGCTTCATGGATGAGAATTTTAGTAAATCTGGGAATTCCCCCCCCCCTTCAAACGACAAATTGATAAAATGTGAGAGAGGTTTTGAAATAAGCTGAGCAGTTCGTTTCAAAATAAATGTTGGAATTTCATCCCACCCTGATGATCTGCTATTTTTCAAACCATTGATAATATTGATTACCTCATCACATGTTATTTCTTTGAAATGGAAAGCTGATTTAGGCTTATTATGGGGAGCATCAAAGGTCCTCTCATATCTCCTTCCACCAGCCGAATTCCTTGAAGACAAGTTTATATATCCTTCAGCAACTGTATTAAAATACTTATTGAAGGAATTGGCCACCTGTTGTGGATCAGAGATCAAGCTGGAGCCCATCCTGAGTACCGGACAAGGACCTGCAGTTTTATTATTACCAAGTGTATTTTTGATAACCCTCCAAGTTGTCTTTGTTACATTGCTGGAAGAAGTAATGCAGTGAGATAGGAATTTCCTTTTTGCCAATCTTATAACATTTCTCAGAATTAGTTTATATTTCTTGAAATATTCCATAGTGGTAGGGTTAGGATTGCAATGCAACATCTCAAGAATTTCCCATTTGCGTTTACATGATACCTTAATACCTTTAGTCAGCCATCCCCTACAAGCTCTGTCACCAGTGTTCACCTTGAATGTTTTCAATGGAAAAGACTCCAAGAAACATTTTCTATAACTATGAAAAAACCTGCCAAAACCCTCCAAACAGGAAGTGGCTCTCAAACAACTCTCCCAAGTCTCCCTTTCCAACCGTGAGGTAAAATTTTTAATAGCAGGTTCTGGAAAATATCTTTTACTTACATAGGATCATTTAATTTTCAAAGCAGCTTCAGAAACCTGAAAGAACAATGCATGATGGTCTGACAGCCCAATATCCAGAGTAGTACAGTTCAAATTACTTATTTCTAAGTTTGTCAAAATAATATCTATGCAAGATATAGATGTGTGATTGCATTGAAATTGAACTCTTGTAGGGGAATTATTCAAAGTCCTAAATGATAAGAAGAACATAGATTCAGGAACTTTTTGCTATTATTGGACTTTTGATCCAATATATTAATATTAAAGTCGCCACAAACAAATAAACTTTTCTTTATTGACTCAAGACGTAATCTTTTAAAAAGCAATTCAAGACTAAATAAAAATTCCTTGAATGAAGCATTGGGTGGCCTATAGATTGAAACGATAACAGTGCCCCTTTCTTTTTGAAAAAAATCATCCCTCAACTCCACTGCCGAAATCTCAAGCAAACACTCCACTGACAAACCGCCAATATCATCTCTCCCTAGATAAGAAATTTCATCTCTGAGTAGAACTGCAACTCCTCCTCTAGCCTTATTTTTCCTACAAAAAAGAGACCTCAAGAAATAGCCAGTGAGAGAGTTTAGGATACCTGAATTTGCCATCTCCAGCCAATGCTCACTCAAACAGATTGCCAATGGTCTAAGCTTATATGTTTCAAAGGTAGCCTCTATTTCATCAATTTTCCCTGCAAACCCCTGGATATTTAAACACATAACATATGACCTGTCGAGTCCATTCAGATCCATAATCTCACCTTGTTCCACCCTTGACCCATTACTTTCATCTATTAAGGACTCTTGTTCTGTTAAATCTACACAATTATTCACCTCTGTCATAAAATTCACCTCTTTTGTAGAAGTGTTGTCTATATTCCTCTTCTGAACATTATCTTTATTCATGTCATTTATTTGCCTTGATAAAAAATAATTTTTATCATAGTTGTCATGACTAATCAGTTTAAATCAATCAGGTCACATGTCTCAACAGATTGAATATTGTGTGAAGGTTGTGTGGTGTCTTTAAATGCAATTACATTATTCTTTTTCTGCTTGTAAAGGCTGCCGTTTTCATGTGTCTGTTCTATCTGCTCTCTTTTTCCTTTTATGATACCCGCTATCAATTTGTATACTGTTTTCTTTCCCAACCTGTTCATATGAAGGCCATGCCTTGGCGACTCTCCAACAGATCTCTCTGTAGAGCCATAATATCTTCTTGAAACCTATCGTTAACATTTTTTAAATAATCAACAGATTTGCGATGCAGATTCAATAATGATTCAATAGTTGAGGAGTCTTCCACCCCAGTGGATAGCGACTTGGTCCGTTTCTCACTCTTGCTGTCCTTTTTCAAATGCGAGTCATATACAACATCAGAGGAACCATCAGTCTGTGATGCGATATCTATCATGTGCTTGGAGTTGCTGTTACAATTTCCATCACACTTCCTATTTGTAGTAGCTTCCTCCCTTTCCATCAATTGCTGCTCTAGTTCTACTGCTCTATCTGTCAACGCATTTTTCATGTATTCTAGTTCAGCCACTCTTTGCCTGAAATATTCATTTTCCTCTGAAATAGATTTATATTTTGGATTCTCTGGTGTAAGTGTTACATAAGGCGAGAGTAGTGATGTGAGTGAGGACGGGCCTGTCGAATTTGCATCATCGCTATCAACATTTTCTTCTTGTACGTCTAACACCCGTTTAGTTGCTGGTGGATCATGATTGTGTTTACCTGGCTCTCCCACCACTTTAGATTTAATAGAGTCAGTTCGAATGCAGCTTGAGCAGTATTTATTAATACAACGCCATACAATTTCCCCTGAGCGCTGTTTGACTGCCCTACTGTACCGGAAATCTTCAAATACAATTCCTGGCTGCCCTTTAGCAGTCTTTATAAGTTCAAGTGCCATTATTATCGTATGCTAAGACTATTACACTTGAACAGAGAGAATATTGCGACTCATAAACACAATTCTTACAGCAACAATATTCAAATGCAACTCAATACCAGTAAGAAACAATACGACTAGACAGATACATCAACACCAATTTATTTGCTAAAATATTAAATGTGATGGAACTACTCTAAATATAGAAGTTAGTATTGAAAGAAAAATCAATGTCCCAGGTATCAATAGTTTTTAAATTATCTATTTCATTTTGATTATTACATCCGATTGATAATTTTTATTTTATTTTATTATTTTTTTTTAAATAGGTTTCAACTGAAAGAGGAGATTGAGATGTTAATTATTATGATACTGTTTATTTTTTATTATTTTTTTTTATTACCGGCTGAGAAAATTCTGTACTGGCCGATAATAATTACAATAGGTACTGTATCCTGTAGATTGGAAAGCAGAAAAATTTAAAGTTATTGCTGTTGAATGAAAAGGAGATAGCAGTTATCTGACTCAAACAAAAACCAGTCTTATCTTCACGATAATTTCACTTGCGCATCAAACCCTGACAACGGCTTTCAGACTCTCCCCGTCCCCAACTCCGCTCCACCAATAACCGGAAAAACCAATTATAACAATCAGGCAAAAAATAATGCGAAATGGATTAATGTTGGTCGTGCCCTGTCATGGGCCAGGCCACGAGCAACTGCCGCAAGATGCGATGTTTACATATATTCCACAAAGCAGCTCGCCAATTCAACATCCATTTCGGCCTGTACAATATCTGTTCAACGTGGAAAATAGCGATGCGAAGACAAATTACGAAGTTTATTACAGAAAATGGTTGAAACGGAATTTGGTTCTGAAAAGGAGTGATCTGAATCTATCACAATGGTCTGACACGTTCAAATTGTTGAGAACGTTTAAAAAGGTTTAGATTATTCAAATTCATTGTTGAAATAAAGTAATTCTATTTATAAATTGTACTAGTTATTTGATAAAAATAGAAGTTTCAATAGATATTTGAACTTCACTGAGTGAATTTAGATTGATATAATAAACGTGGATTTACAATGAATAAATGTACTTTGCCAACTTCTGTCGTGAATGAAAAGGAAATGGTTGATCAATTCTTGATTAAATATGGAATTAATTTATTTTATACTATATTCTTATTATTATTACTATATCTATTGATAAAACAGAGAATGAAAAATACTATTAGTAAGAAACTACTGAAGTTACCTTTAATTTGAACTACTGATTTAGAATTTGATGCAGTGAGAGGTTGAGGTATTAGTATAAAAAAAAATATTAATTAATGATAATAAAGAGGTTACTTACTGAATGATGTTATTAAAGTTATTTTTTAAATGTAATGGCGTGCAAAATTGAGATATTATGCTACTGTAATAGTTATGAAACGAAAATCTATGTTAATTTTTGAAAAGCAAGAAATGAATGGAAACAGGTTATCTTATCTGAGCTGCTCCAAAACACAACCGTCCGCTACCACTGCTACAACTCAACTCCTAAAATAAATAAAATTACATCACTCCACTTCCAATTGATTATTATAAAAGTCTTCGAGTAACCTTTATGAAGTAATAGCTCAGTTTATAAATAGTTGCATTCATAAAGAAAAATCTAATCATCATTATGAAATTGGATTTCTTAATGTCATGACTCAAGAAAGAGTTAAACATTATACATAACAATATTCTTCCCTTCATTTCATGATGTTGAAGAATATAGCGGATGATGATAGGAGGTAACAGGGGATGTTATTGTTCTAACTTCAAAGAATGACACAATAGAACTTTTGAACCTGACGTGCTCAAAAGAATTTGTGACAGGTAGTGACAGAAAAGAGGAAGAGGGAAGGTATGAGAAGGAGAGAGCAATGTTCTGGGTGTAGAAATATAGTCAATGTATATAGACTGGTCGAGTGAGGGGTGGCCACCAGTGGCAACATTGCAGTGGCCTTGAGAGACCCATTTTCGCTTGGTCAACTATAGTTGTAGAGACTGTTGTAGAGACTAGTTGTCGTCAGCGACGGAGGAGCTTAGTTGTCGTCCACGATCCCGACAACTAATCCCCTCTGAACCAGTAGGGGATTTACTGTCGGGGATACCAGTTGACGCTAGCGTGCAAGGAGCTTTGTTATTGTCACCGAGCCCGACAACCAAGCTCCTTCCTCGCACGCTCAGTGCCGGAGTTTTTGCGAGTAAACTGACATATATATTTCATGCACTAACTATGGATCTCCTGAAATCACGCCTGGTTTTCCCAGTCATTCATCGCTTTTTTAAGATTTATATCACATTCTTCAAGAACAAATAGTTCAAACTTCATAATGAGGTTCAGCTTAAGTATTGGTTCATATTTTCATGTTCTTATCCAAGAGCCAACAACAAGCAAGTGAAGCAACTTTAAAATACTCTTTTGACTGATGTGATGTACTACAGAAATCCGTTTCAAAGGGATTTGCCGGCGAAACGAAGCGAGTCCCATTGACACTGCCGGGGTCCAGGGGTCATGGAATCACAGACAGTGGCGGATCAAGGAGGATCCAGCAGCAATAATATAAAAAATTGAAGTGAATTGAAAAATTTCAAAGTACAATACTATAGGTTTTATCGATGGAAAACTATCTGATACTAGTCGGCAGGCTCGCTTTGCTCCTCTGCTTTTTCATATGAACGTGTTTCTTTCCATCAAAAAGTCAAAAGAGACTTTTAGGAACAGTTTGATTCGAATTATGTAGTGCAGGATGGAAAAAATCGTGTTTCTATTGGAATGAATAAATATTTCTCTGTAGCGACTTTGTTAGGATATTATGAAAATTATTGTATTCAGTTCAGGCCTTTAAAATTTGAGATAGGAATGACGTGGTTAACTTACAAAACATTCATATCAAACTCTCTCAAGTATGAATTTTCCGATCCAATGAACAATAATGAAATAATAAGAAAAAACCGAATAATATAGAAAAACTTGGAACACGCCAGCTTTGAGCGTATCTTCGGTAAAATATTGAGCACCTCTCAACATAATAGTTTTAGACCCTAGCTGAACATTTTTTGTAACTAATTTGAAAAAGCTGAGAAGAAAAAGGAAAACACTTATTTTGGGCCTATGTTTGACGTTATTCCACAGCTCTTCTGAGAGAACATTTTTTACACCTAAAGCCCATGTTATACGAGCGCTAATGCCGCGGCGTTAACGCGGCGCTGGCAGCGCTAAACCAAGTTACACACAGCGTTATTAGCGCGCACTATGGAAGTAACATTGCTAACTCAAGTTATCAGCGCTCATATAACATGGACCTTGAGGTGCGTACAGATTTACGCGCCGCGAACACCAGCAATTCATTTTTTAACAACTGATGGCAAGCTCTTTATATCTGTATCTTACCGTTTCTGTATGAATACAGATATAATCAGCTGATGGAAAGTGGATTGGTCGTGTTCGCGGAGCGTAAATCTGTACGCACCTATTCACAAATTTGCACATTTTCTGTCTATTACCTCTTTTTAAAACTGAAAAACGCAGAAATATTCTTATACGCTGGAAAACCCGCTTATTAAAACGGTGTACACACGTACGTTTGCCTCGGGTGAGCATACGTGTATGGGCTTGCATTCGCACGTCTGGACACTGTTCGCTGAGGCATGTGGGTGAACCGGAACCCTGTCGGTATTTTGGCGTGCTCAAAGGCGCCTCGGGCGAGTATTGAATGTACGTGTGGACGCGATTTTGCCATACGGGTGAGGCAAAACGTAAACATTGAAGGCGTCATAACCTAATTCCAATGAATTAGGTTAATGAATGACAAATCAAATTGTGATCCAATAACTAATTGTAAATTGTAGGATTTTTGTAATTTTGTAGGATATGTGGATTGTCAAATATTTTAATAGGAACATGCATGGAGTATATAATTTGTATCATGATCAACAAATTTAGATCTGCATAATTTAAGTGAAAATACAGGCGAAAGTTTTACGTGACAACGACTTTGAGTGGTAAAATAATTTTAATGTGAATATTCATTTGTATAGTATGAAGAAGGATGAAATAATAACTCACAATGAGAGTGAGTGAGAGGCACGCGTCCCTTCCACCCGGGCATGGTTAGCCCGCGCTCACCTAAGAGCGAGAGAGACAACCATTGACATTTTGAATTAGTGGTGCAGTCGCAGGAGAGAGCTTGCGGCGCCTGCGCAGGTTGACTGCTCCGTTTCACTCTCTCTCCAGGTGAATGCTTCGGGTTGCTGGGCTTGCTGCTGCGAGCGTTGCTCGCCACTGCTCCTATTCGTGCTCTTTCCAGACGACCGTGAACCGAAACGAACGCTCTCACTCACTCTCATTATGAGCGCATAATGTGGGAACGTAATGCAGTTTCTTGAAGTGTCTCCCGGCAAACCAATTTATAAGACGTCACATCAAAAGCTTCTCTACAGGGTTCCTACAAGAAAGTATAGCTCCAATATTATTTTACTGTGGCTATCAAATCATCTTGTGTTTGTTTCATGTTATCAATCAGAGTTGTTAATTAAAATTGTAATCTTCAATATGATATTATACGTTTTAGATAGCTAGGCTATCAATAGAGAGATTTATTCAAACTTTGAACTAGTATTCCCTTAAAGGTAAATCTTGAAGCTAATCTTTTGGAGAATCTTGTTTTGTCATGTGTATGAGCAGAGTTAGTTTAAAATGGGCAGCAATTTAGTATTTGATTCAATTTATGGCTAATTTCCTTAAAGAAGACTGTCAATTTTGTGAGACAGTGTTAAGTAGGTACTTTGATTGGGTCATCAAAACTTCTGGAATTATTGTAGAAATTTTCTTTTTTTGAGATTCAGAATAGATATTGGAAACCAACAAATGAATCACCTAATGCCAAGAATCTCAAAGTTAGAGCCAATCGTTCTTGTGGAGTTATTGCTTCCCTCATGATGATATCATTTGTTTAGATAACTAGTTGAATTAGATTCAGTATATTAACAAGATAATGTTTTGACAACCTAATA
Organism: Nilaparvata lugens; assembly: GCF_014356525.2. Taxonomy (NCBI): domain Eukaryota; kingdom Metazoa; phylum Arthropoda; class Insecta; order Hemiptera; family Delphacidae; genus Nilaparvata; species Nilaparvata lugens. The sequence goes on along the minus strand of NC_052518.1, from coordinate 42,151,222 downwards.
AAGTTTGAATTGTCAATCTTATGTCATGTAGCAATTTATTTCCTTACTTCAACCTACAATCGTTCAACCCACCAACATCGTTCGTCAAGTTTTATTTTTGATTTTATTATATGAGTCATTGAAATAAAATGATACTGCTGCAATTTGTGATAACTATCTTCAATGATGGAATGACGCCATTGTTGTCATGTTGTGGAAAATCTACATCTACCATGTCTTCGTGTCGTCTGTAAATCAGATAGCTTTTTGAATGCCGAGGCATACGTGGATCGCGTCCACAAGGACGTACAGTGAATGTTGAGGCATATGTACATACGATTGTTCGCGCGAATCAGTACGGACGTGTGTACAAGGCTTTAAGGTGTATCTTTTGCGCTATTCCAAGTCCTCCTATTTAAACATTCTCACACCCTAGTTGAGCTTCACCACTGAATTTAGATATTTTCGCTTTTATATTATATTATATATAATATACAGGGTGTCCCAGATAAGATGTAAACCCCGCCTATCATAGATTCAACATGCAATTTGCAACAAAAAATGTTTTGTAAAAGTTTCTCCTATCGACCTTCGTTTTCGAGATATATCGATTTTTCGATATTTTTCAAGTAGGCGTACTTCCAGTCATTAAATCGTCAATATCTCAAGAACCATTGGTCTTAAGTGAATTTTAAGGACATCGTTGAAAAGAAGACAAAATTTCACATTGATTTGAGTTATAAAACATGCCAAAGTCGATTATTAAGTAGTATTTTTTAGCGGTCAAACTTGAAAAAGACTGATTTATGAAGTTTTTTTGAAAACTTCAGACACATTTTTCTCGATTTTTTTTTTCAGGGTACAGAATGATTTTTATAGCGCAAAAACTTCCTTTTTTGATTATCTTTCTAATGAGACCAAAAACAGGTGTCTAGCTCAAATCCTCGAATCAGAATTCCAGTTTAAATTCGATTTTTTAATTAAAAACGAGACAACTTGTTTGAGTGTGAATAATTGTCTACAATTTGATAGCTTTGTGTCAAGTGATTGAGTGCGTTAAAATACTTTTTATATAGGACATTTGGCTGAGAAATTCAATGAAACTGGTTAGAAGTTCGTATCTGCAATTGTTATTGAGATACAAGTTGAAAAAAGTTCAAAGTCGAGTTGAAATCTAAACTTTTCAAACAGTTTTTTCTTGATTTTTTTTCACGGTAACAATATTTTTCCAATAATGGAACAAATTTGCCATTTTATAAACTATCGAATGAGTATGAATTTTCTAGGGAAATTTCAAAACTAGAGTGTAAAAAAATGAAAATTTTCAAGAAGAGCACCTCAGAAACAGCTTTCTTGGTGATTCCCAGGTAAAACATGTGTTAAGTCAGTGACAAAGTTCATCCTCCAATAAATATTTTCTATCCACTATAATGCTTAAAATCAAATCCATTCATTTTCCATTAAAAACACCTGAATATAATAATTATCATGTCATGTAGTATTCTATGTGGCCTAATGATAGGCCTACCTGTTTTGTGCTCTCAATAACTCTTATTATCTGTCCCAGCCTAAACATAGGCCTACATTGAATATTAGAAGGTTAAAAATAAATTAGTTAATTTTTTAAAATTTTTATTCTAAAATTATCATGAATCATTAACATCAATTGGAAGTATTGTGGATATTGTCCATATGAATAATCATTGTCCATTGATTAAATAAAATTGATATACTGTATTCAACGAAATTCAAAATATCCTCCATTATTCTCTCTGCACCCCCTCTCTGTCTTAGAATGTTAACGGCCTGACGTTGTTTGTTTCGGCTCCTGTTTTTTTCTCGAGTTTAGCAAGTTTTAGTTGTAGTTGAATTCTTATTTTTGGTTGACTTGTGCAGTGTGTACTCATCTTTAATCACTCCAAATTTCAAATTCTTTTCTTGAGTGGTTGCTGTGATTTCAACAATTTATTTTTCGAACATGCCTAATTCTTCGCCAGCAGTGCTAAGGAGCAAGCTAACCAAGGTCGCAACCCAATAAGGGTTCGGCATCGAGCGATCGCCCGTCGTCCGCATCATCCTCGTCATCGACCAAGGGGGAGGGGTGGCCGGCTGATAAAGGTATGCTCGAACAATTTGTAGCCGAACTCTTGTCAGATAACAAGTTCCTTGACAGTCTCGTCGACCGTGTTGTTATAAAACTCAATGATACTCTCGATGAACTGATAAAAGCACGTATCCAGAGCGAGTACGAGCCGCGTTTGTCAGCGATGGAGAAGAGAATCGACTCATTGGAGGCGGAAATACATGACATCACTAAAAAGGCAGCATCTCGGTCCGAATTGTATGAGCGTAAGTTAGACACTCAAGAACAGTATCAATGGCGTAATAATGTTCGAATATTTGGTCTGCCGGAGAGGAATGGAGAAAATGTCACCGAAATTGTCACCAAACTATGTGGTGAAAGATTAAAAATTTCAGTGGATGCAGCGCAGATCGACCGCTGCCACAGAGTGGGCCGTCTTCCTGGAGCTGGAGTGACTCAGGCGAGACCACGAGCTGTTATCGTCAAGTTCGTGAGCTACCAGACTCGGCGCTCGGTGTTATCGGCGAGGAGGCAGCTCAAGGGTTCAGATGTCACCATAAGAGAGGATCTCACCAGACGAAGTCATGCTCACTTCCGCGAGGTGGCCGCCAGAGTGGGTATCCGGAATGCGTGGACAGTCGACGGCAGAGTGATGTGGCGCGAGGGTGACAGAGTATTTTCCAGTGAGCCGTGAGCTTCTTTTTTGATATTATTATTCTTATAAGCATTTTAACCACGGACTGTAAAGCTCTACTGAATGTTAAGGAAAATGATTTGAAGAACTATTTTTTTTCATACATATTATTCATTTAATTATTCAGTGAATCATTCCACTTAATTATCGGTTCAGCTGATGCAGTCAATATATCCAGTAAATTGTTGCTTATTTCAGTAATTTCAGTTCAGTTCTATTAATTCAATTTAACTGATCAAATTTGTTCTTTCACTCAGTCTTATTTAGTGAGTCATTTAATCCTTTTACTTTTAAAATATTACTCTTCATCGTTGATTGGCTGGATGGTCAAATCTAAGACAGTCTTGCATTTCCTCTTTCAAACTTTTCCATTCAGTCGAATCCATATATCATTTTGATGTCTACATTGAATTTCATCTCTGAGTGTGAATGAAGAGTAGGATCTCAGGTGCTTGAGTGATTGTGATCTGCTTATCTTTTGCATACCGTTATCTTGACTACGTCTCTCTTATCTGTTCCTCCCATTTTAAAATTATTTTAATCGGTAGGGTTCATCTCCAAGGCATGATAAGAACAACGTTTTTTTCTCTTTTCTACATTTTTCAAATCAATCTCATTTTCCTGTTTCACAATGGAAGAGGTTAACGCTCATACCTATATTTATCAGTATGCTGTTCATTGCCTTTTACTTGTCTCTTTTTTTTCCAACCAACTACAGTATCTTGATTAAGTCATCTGCTTTCTTTCCTTCTATCAATCATTCGCTGTTTCTCTAGGATTTATTTCAACATTGTCTGCTGTAGAATGTTTATATTGATGGAGCCGAACTGCTTGGGCCATCTTATAAAGCGTTATCTTATTGTGTGATAGCGCTCGACTTTTTAACCATTTATTTTTCTTTTTATCTCTTATGATTTCTTTATTTCTTCTCTCATTTCTTTCTTTGTGTGTGTGTGTCAGAATGATTGTGGAGAGTGTCTTTTTTGTAGCGTTTCGTTGTTACGCCGATTCATCACTCTCTTCTGCCTTGCTGCTTCGTCGCAGCCACACTGTCTGTACAGCAGGATGACGGCGCGGCCGCGCTGAGTGTCGGCGGTTCTCTTAAGCGGGCTGTCTCTCCTTTCCCTGATCGACTTAGGATCGCTCATGTTAATGCGCAATCCCTTCTCTGTCATATAGATGAATCTAGGCACACTTTTGAGGACAAAGATTGTGACATCATTCTGATATCTGAGTCCTGGCTAAAACCAACAATCCCTAATCGACTTGTTGCACTCGAAGATTATGTGCTCATTCGGAATGACCGACTGCACAAGAATGGGGGAGGGGTTGCCGCATTTGTGAAGCGTTCTCTGCTGCCTGTTCATAAGTTCTCCTCCGATACCTCCCGTGCAGCTAGACCTGAATACATGTTTATTGAGGTTAAGTGTAACGGAGTTAAAATGCTAATAGCAGTTTGCTACAGGCCGCCTCATATTGGGTACATGTCAGAATTTGAGGAAGCACTACTTGAGCTGATGGTGCCCTATGAACTGCTATCATGTTGCTATCATGGGTGACTTTAATACTGACCTTCTTGGACCTGATACTCACGACAAAATACAACTTACCACTATGTTTTTTGCGAATGGTATGACCTTGCTGCCTCTCCAAGCTACGCACCATACATCCACTTCAGACACATTGCTTGATCTTATTGCAGTTGCTGATAAGAGAGCAGCTGTGTGCCATGGGCAGATCCCCTTTCCAGGCCTTTCTGCACATGATATGATATTTCTAGTTTATAATATTGAGAGGCCCAAACCCAAACCTGAAATAATCACTTACAGAGATTATAAGAATATCAACTACCACAATTTGTTCAATGATGCAATTAATCTAGACTGGCTGCACATATTCCATACTAACGATGTTAATGTTATGTTGGACATTCTAAATCACAATATAATCTCTCTTTTTGAAAAGCATGCTCCTTTAAAAAATCGCAGAGTAACCAGGGATCCTGCTCCATGGCTCACAGATGAGATACGCCAGCTAATGAGGGATCGAGATTATTGGTGCAAAAAAGCAAGAGCGTCAAAAAGTCTCAATGACTTCAATCATTATAAGCGGTTGAGAAACTCTTGCAAGCAAACAATTAGAAATGCTAAAGCTACATTCTACCGATCTACGATCATCAACTTCATCTCTATGGCGTACTCTAAGGGAGATTTGGCTGGCAAGGAGAGGCAGGTACCGACTGTTGCTCACTCGCTGGATGATCTCAATGATTTCTTCACTGACATCCCTGTAAGTTTGGACCAAGCTCGTGCCCACTTTGATTCTCTGCCTGATTTTCATCCCAATGAAGACTTCTACTTCTCCAATGTCACAGAGCAGGAAGTCTTTTTTGCTGTTCATAGAGTGAAGAGTAATGCTGTTGGTGCAGACGGTATCCCAATCAAATTTATAAAAATTATCCTCCCTCTCATCCTTCCTTTCCTCACTCATTTGATCAATACCTCACTTTTAACGTCCGTTTTTCCCAATGACTGGAAGTCATCCATAGTGATTCCCTTGAACAAGATCCCTAATCCTCTCTCTCTATCTGATTACAGGCCTATTAGCTTACTGTCCGTCATGTCTAAGGTTCTGGAAATTATTGTACACTCCCAATTGAGCACTTTCATCCATGGTTCTGGATTGATTGGTGACTTTCAGTCAGGGTTCCGTGGCGGTCATAGCACCACCTCTGCGCTCCTGAGAGTCACTGATGACATCCGTAGAGCCATGGATAGTAGAGAGTTAACAGTTCTAGTCCTAATAGATTTAAGCAAGGCATTCGATAGCATTTTCCATCCTACTTTACTATATAAACTCAGAAACTTAGGTTTTTCCAACTCCACTGTGGCATGGGTAAGGTCCTATCTTCAGGGTCGGCGTCAGCGTGTGAGAGTTGGGGATGCCTCTTCACGGTGGCGTGAAGTGAACAGAGGAGTTCCTCAGGGTTCGGTATTGGGTCCTCTGCTGTTCAGCATCTACATGAATGACGTGACAAGCACTCTACTTACGACCAGACATCACCTGTATGCCGACGACTTACAAATATACCGGCACTGTAAGAAAAATGACTTTGACGTCACAGTTGATGAAGTCAATGCTGAATTGACTCGTTTGGTACGATGGACTGAGAATAATGGACTGAAAATTAACGAGAATAAATCAAAATCAATAGTAATAGGTTACTCAAGACTTCTAAACACACTTGACATAACTAATGGACCATATATAAAATTTAATAACATACAATTGCAATACAGCTCTGACGTGAAAAATTTAGGACTGACAATGACAAGGACTCTCGACTGGACCAGCCATGTGACTCAGACTTGTAACAGGGTCATTGGGGGGATCATGACGTTAAAGAGGATCTCTGACTTCATTCCCTTTTCAACGAAGGTTATGTTGGTCAAGACTCTGATTTTCCCGATCTTCAACTACTGTGACATTGTGACTCTTGACATGACAGTTCAACTTCTGCAGAGGATGCAGCGTGCACATAATTACTGTGTTCGCTTCATCTTCAACCTGAGACGTGACGACCATGTAACTGAATACTTCAACAAACTTGAACTCATGAAGCTGCGTGAGAGTAGATCATATCATGCTTTGTGCTTCCTCTATAAGATATTGAAAACTAAAACCCCTAAGTATCTGGCTGTAGAGTACCGTTACTTGGGTGATTTTGGTCGTGGAGGAACGCGGCATGGATCCCATCTGCTGGCTTTCTCTACCTGCTGAGCTAAGGCTTGTTGAGGGACATCGTCGGTTCGGCGCGGCTGTCTTGGGGTGGATCAGAGGTGGTGGACTCGGCTGGAATGTTAACTGAATCTTAACGTAAGTGTGTGTTGGTGTGTGTGTGTGTGTGTATGTTTGTGTGTGTGTGTGTGTGTGTGTGTGTGTATGTGTGTCTGTGTGTGTGTGTGTGTCTTTTCTTCCCTCCTTATCTATTCATTTCTTCTTCTTTCTATCGAAATGGTCTATGGATTTTGAACTGACTCTTATAACGTTTTCATTTTTCTCTTTTCTATTATTGTATTTTTTCCACTGACTAAAATTCGAAAGAAATTTTTTTTTTCTCTTTCCTTCACTTGATATTTGAAAGTATTATTATTATTGTAAAATTAGTTTGTTTTCATAGTCTTATAATCTTTGTTGTACAGTGTTTTAGTTTTACTTAGAATTGTATTGGAGGATTAAGTGTAAGAGAGGGCCGGCTGCGCCCTAACTTCGCCCTCCCAGGTTTTTTAATAAAGGCAGCAAATCAATCAATCAATCAATCAATCACCTTCTACTATGTTGCAAGATACTCCCACTTGCCTGTCTGACTTTGTTGGGCCTCGTTCTGACGTCATCGAATTCTAATTGGATTCTTTGTATCAAACTCCTCTCTACTATTCACAGGTTCACAACAGACTTTGTTCTTTATTACTCCCCAAAAGTAATAATCCATAGGTGTGAGGTCGAGTGATCGTGGTGGCCAACTCACTGGTCCACCTCTGCCAATCCACCGCCCAGGGAAATTATTATCCAACCACCCCCATACATTTCTTCCGAAATGGGACGGGCAGCCATCCAGTTGCAGCCACATATTCTGCCTCAAATCGAGAGGCATGTCTTCGAGCAGCTCGTGAAGCTCATTCATAAGAAAGTTATGGAAAATTTATGAATTTAACCTTCTTGGAAAAAAATGAGGTCCAATGACATACTCGCCAACATACCAGCCCAAACATTCACTGAGAATTGCTTCTGGAAACGATGTGGTCGTGGTGTATGCGGATTTTCAACTGACCACGTATGCATAATTATTATGAAAATCCACAGCACCACTTCTTGTCAATGAGCTTTCATCCGACCATAAAATTTCCGGAATACGTTCAGCAAGGATCCAGTCACAAAATCTTATTCTCGCTTCAAATTCAGCATTACTCAAGTCCTGTACTGAAGTGTAATGAAACGGCCTTAGATTATTTTTAGTCTATTTTTTCAGTACTCTATGTATTGTAGTCTTCGAAGCATCTAGTATTCCAGCCGCCCGCCGAATGCTGGAAAGTGGATTTTCCTCAAAATATTGTACAACACGATCATTTGAAGCTTCAAACATTGGAGCAGGTTTTTCGCGTCTATCAGCTCCCCAACACCCCTTCCATTTCTAGATCTTTGCATCAATCTTAGAAAGGTAATGTAAGAAGGATGTTGTCGATGAGGGAAGCGTCTTCTGTAAAGTCTATCCGCCTCTTTTGAGTCGTATGCACATTCTGCATATACCAATAGCATGTCTGTATACTCAATTGTGGAGAATTTCATGTTGATAACGATAATAATCACGGACACTTGATAACTTATTGAACTTGAGTAAAAAAAAGACCTATCATAATAATAAACTAAAAAGAACTCAAACAAACTACACTCGAAAACAATACTATAATTAAAATATAAACTTGGAAACAGAAAACAACAAAACTGGAATAGTGAATTGGGAAAATCAAACACTCATGAAAAAACTAGACTTAATAACTCAGGAACACAAACGAACGAACTGGGAAAACTTGACTATTGACTGGAAAGACATCATTATAGACCGACTGGAAGCACGTTACTTTTCATACAATGACTGCGAGAATTGTCTCATTGTTGGGTGAGCATTGGAAAAACTTTTTATTCTATCAGAGCAGCTGATTAATGAACAGATTGATTTTTTCTTCTCACTCAATTGAATCTCAATGGTATGAATTTAAAACAATGAAAAGATGTCTTTAGGGTGCTCTTCTTGAAAATTTTCATTTTTTAACACTCTAGTTTTGAAATTTTCCTGGAAAATTTATACTCATTCGATAGTTTATAAAATGGCAAAGTTGTTAGTAGATGAAGTTAGATACTTTAGACGGGCTTTTTTGCTCCAAATCCCCCTAAACCTCCCCCCCCCCTGAAACTCCCCCCTCTCCCTCCCCCTCTCCCTCTCCCTCTCCCTCTCCCTCTCTCTTATCTTATCTAATCTAATCTCTCATCTTATCTTATCTTATCTAATCTCTTATCTTATCTAATCTAATCTCTTCCCCTCCCCCAGTGGAGGTGTGGGGTATGAAAAGAGATATCTTTCTCTCTCTCTCTCTTTCTAAAAATAGATTTCTCCTTCCCCTTGTCCAGTGGTGGTGAGGGGGTTGAAAAGGAATAGATATATCTCTTTCTCTCTCTCTCTCCCCTTCCCCTTTCTCAGTGAGGGAAAAAATAATTTCCCTTTGAGGGAAAAATTCTCTACTGTCGAATTAAAGTGAATCCATATTTCTACATCTTTATACTGAGTGAATCTGTTACATCTTTATTCGCCTTGGAATCCTGTTGAAAATTTAATATTTTTTGCAATAGAATCAAATTCATTAAATGAAATTGACATCAAGAGGCGAGTTAATTTTTTGAATTTTGCAAAGCTAAAACACTGCATGACCTAGATCAAGCAATGAACTATAATTGATAAGGTAGGAATGTGCACTTAGCTGTAACAGTTGTGTCTGAGGGGGGGCGTATCTCGCGTCCTACACACACTATTTGCATGGTGAAATGAAACTTCCAGTGACAGGTTTTTTCTTAAGGAAATAACAGAACTGATGCATGCATCTAACTGACAGATTTTAACTGAATCGTTATTCCTCTCTATGGACTTGTCATTGCAGCAATGCTTAGTGGAAATCTAAAACAACTCAAGTAATACTGACAGTGAAGAGTGATTCAGTTAGCAAGCCTACTTTCTCACTTCTTTCTCACAACACCATTTGTATGGAGAAATGAAACTTCCAGTGTCAGGTTTTTCTTAAGGAAATAACAGAACTGAGGCGTGTATCTAACTGACAGATTTAACTGAATTGTTCTTTCTCTCTATGGACTTGTCATTGCAGCAATGGCAAGTGGAAATCTCAAAACAATTCAAGTAACACTGACAGAAAAGAATGATTCTGAAATCTCACTCTATGCAAATTGGCTTGGAAACCAAGCCAAGCAAAACATCTTACTGTTATTATTTGTGGTAAAATTTTTAAAGGACTAGTCATAAGAAGCTTCACAATTTTCTGCATCACCAAAATTGAGCATCAGAGTTGAAGCAAAATTAGATGAAGTTGCACTGATGTAAAGATGTAGCTAAATAAAGAAAGCAGCAGTATGATTGTAGAAAGCAGATACCCATATTTGCAGATAGCAATATAGATGAAATTTTAATGATAGTACTTGAGCAAAGTGCATAATTACATTGAAGTGAAACAAAAAATCAGCGGTTCTGTTGATACACATGAGATGCAGTAGCAAGAAAGATTTTCATCTCAAGAGATGTTCAATCAAATAGGAGAAATGTAAAAGTTCAAATAAAATCTGTATATTGTTAAATGTAGAGAAAATACAAATGATTGAAAATCACATATCAATCATAATATTCTAGAGGGACATCAAACTCTCCATTCATGGAGAGTGAGCATGAGGAGAAAAGAATAATATTTTAATTTTTTATTTTGATATGACAGTGAATGACTACTTATTTAGAGATAAGGCAGAATTAGAGATAACACAGTTTGAGAAAGTACTTGAAGGTGATTGTTAAAAATGAAAAGCAAGTAGATTATTTGAGTAACAAATTAAGACTGGTAGTAATATTATGGAAGTAGATTTAGACAGAACTTTTTTCTATCAAAGGAAAAATGAAAGCTATTGATTATAGTTATATTTGAGTAATTATGCAAGTAGGTATTTAGATAAGTGTAAGACACATGTAAGGACAACCTTGATGTATCCCTTCCAAGTCAAATGAACGTCGTGATTCAGATTAAGTTGTTGAAAGCACAAGTGGCTATTGTTGAGAGAAGCAAAGCGATTATTTGATTTCAGGCGAGATGTATATCTAACTAGAACTAGTTTTTTGAAAGCCACAGGGACATTCGGGGAACAGCAACTAGCAGAATTTGAAAAATAAATACAAATTTGAGAGAGAAACTTGACTGTATTTGACTTGTGATCACAATCCCTTACACTCTCGAAGCCAAAAGATACTACTTCCAAGTCAATTGAACGTTATGATTCAGATTAAGTTGCACAAGTGGCTATTGTTGAGAGAAGCAAAGCGATTATTTGATTTCAGGTGAGATGCATATGAGCTACAACTAGTTTTTTGAAAGCCACAGAGACATTCGGGGAACAGCAACTAGCAGAATTTGAAAATACAAATTTGAGAGAGAAACTCTCTTCGATCATAGTGACTTGTGATCACAATCCCTTACACTTGGGAGATTTGTCTATCAAGAGGAATAATTTGTCTCAAATGCTATAAGGAACATTAGATTCTCTATCAATTGAGTTTCTGTCACAAGCAAGGAAAAACTTTTATGGAATACTGTAATAACACCGCAATGCTGGAAAATTAAGATTACAATATGATGAAAGTAAGATTCAAGCAATCTTTTTGGTACGAGTTTTTTGTTGTTAGCATCCTTTGTTAAACAATAAATACGTCTAGAGATTTGGTTAGTTATGAGTTAGTTCTATGTCTAGTTAGATGTACACTTTCAACATGAATTAGATTACAGTTCTCCAGATAAGTATGAATAGCTTTTTTCATCTCACTACTCTCAACCCACAAAGTTAGAGTGAAAAAACACTATAATTTCATTGGCTTCAGCTGTTGTGCAATATTCTCACTCACAGTGTTGGATAATTTCATCATTTTGGAGGAAAGTGTGATATTTCATAGTTTCTCAAGAAAGACTTTAAGAAGAATAGATTTATAAAATTAGAATCAAGCTGGGTGAAAAGATTCATGCATGAGGAAAGAGATACTGATGTAATAGTCAAGTGACTTATTTAGAAAATAGCATTGCTAACACTTTGAACTTACACCTCATGAAAACAAAAGCATATAGTTTTGACAAACAAACAGCAACTTTATTTTCTAAAATTGAATTTGAACTAAGCGATACTTTGCTTGTTGCTGACACGGGTTAGAATCATTGTTGCAAATCCATATCAACGCCTACTGTGTTTTTCACGAGGTTAATTCCACATTCCACTGCTCTCACGCTTACATTATGGAAGAGGAACTTTGTATTATCAGAATCTCAAACTTTAGTAGCTTTCAGTTTTTGATATAACTCCTCCAAAAAACTTGTTACATGCACTGTTATTGCTTACCTCTAAGATGATAAACTCAGTTGACTTGTCACTCTATAAGCTGCTGCGTTTGAATTCAGTGTATACTGAAAAAACAGAACACCAGTCTCTCCTTGTTTTTAACTGTTATTTATTCTACACTTGTCGCTTTCGCTCAGCTAACAAATAATATTAGTTGAATGACATATAACCTATAGGAAAATTTCAATGCAAAACCTGCGGATTACCGAGTCTTGAATGATTTTGCTTCTTCCTTTATCAGAAATATTAGGAAAACTATACATTTATGTTGACTCAGTGCATAAATTCAACCTTGAATATGCAAGTATATTATCTGAAAGATTACAGAAACATGATGCATAACAAATAGACAGAAAACTTTTCTGTGTAATTACAAATATTACTAGTCTATTACTCACAGCCTATGCTCCAAAATCCACTCAACTGAAGATCTAAAACTGAGTTTTTTTCATCATGATAACATGAGAAGCAGAGTTAGAGTGGAGGATAAGGAGGAGGAGGAGGAGGAGGAGGAGGAGGAGGAGGAGGAGGAGGAGGACACAGCAAATCAAAGGTTAGTTATTTGATGAAACTATTTGATAAATTATACTAATAGATCTGTTCACATTACAAGAGTTGGAAATTACTGATTCAGTTGATAGTTATTACTTGCATATTAACTTGTTGAATCACTGTTTGATTCTGTAATATGAAAGCAAGAAATAATAATACTCACTTTGAGATTCCATGTACTGGTAAAACACAACAAGAAACTCTCTCATATGCAAGTGTAGTGAGAGACAACCTTGGAGGTTATGCTCCAATTATCCTCTCAGTCACATCTTACTTCAGACAGCTTCTAAATCATGAATCTCTAAGATATAAGAACCCAATTCAACTTATACTGACAGATTAAAGTGAATCAATCCCAGACTAGTATAGATAAGAAACTCTTTTGTAGATATGCTAAAACCCTATTACTCTTTAAGTTTCTCGTTCTAGAGTTAGTTGCAAGGATGTTTTCAAATATTCTTTCCAAATTCATGTTAATGCATAACAATATTAGCTACAGCTATTGACAACTGCTTTTTTCATATCATATGCACTTCAAAAAATATTTTCTCAGTCTATATTATGTAAATTCATTTATGATTGTATATAAGTGTAAAAAACCAGTATATATTGTAATCTACACGAATAAAGCATTCTCTCACCAGCTTTATTCATTTATTAGGTAGAGCGAACAATACAATAGTTGGAAAAGAAAAAACAGGCTATTGCCCAAAACTTCTTCAATTTCCTGATTTTGTCACAAATCGTCCAAATATTATGTTCACTTCAATTTCAACATCAAATCTTCAATCTGAAACTATGAATCAGAATAAAACAAAGAGTTTCAAATTTAGATAAATTGATAATGAAACTTCCGTTAAAACCAAACTTCAAATATTCATACTGTTTTTGTTAAGAAGTTTGATGAAACTTCTATAACATTGATTAAAACTTTCCTTGTCTGTATGACATCTCAAGTAATTGAAGCATTTAATTTGTTACAAAATTTGGTTCTCAAGCACTATCTCGGATCTATCTGGTGACTTTCCTTTAAACGCTATGAGCTTGAATTTTTCTTTTTTCATCATGTCAAAGTCCATACCAATCCTATTTGACATGAAAAGTGCAAATTGAACTTGGTCTTCTGTGTTTAACAGTATCGTTTGCATATGATAAAGAGTTTATACAAGACAAGCCAATCAGATGAAGCTCTACAGACTAATTGCTGAACCAATAATAGCTTATGGAAGTGTATTTGCATGCACCCGAAATGAGGTTCCTTCGAGCAGTTAAATGTTACACCAAGTTGGACTACATAAGAAACGAAGTAATAAGAACCAAACTGAATGTAGAGTCTTTATTCCAAATATTGGAGGAAAGTAGAGAAGACTGAACTTCTTCAATTTCCTGATTTTGTCACAAATCGTGCAAATATTATGTTCACTTCAATTTCAACATCAAATCTTCAATCTGAAACTATGAATCAGAATAAAACAAAGAGTTTCAAATTTAGATAAATTGATAATGAAACTTCCGTTAAAACCAAACTTCAAAAATTCATACTGTTTTTGTTAAGAAGTTTGATGAAATTTCTATAGCAATGATTAAAACTTTCCTTGTCTGACAACTCGAGAGTTCTGCTCAGTTCACAGCAGGTACACTTCTAATCACTTAGAAGTAAGAATATTGAAGGTTTATTGGAATGAGGAATCATTCATGTATACACTTGAAATTTATTTACACAATTCACTACAATTATTCAACATTTCCTCTTTGATGATGAGGCACAGATAGTTTATGTGCTTGATAATAGCAATGATAATCACGTTTATCGTTCAAATTCACTGTGTTTAAGAAAATGTCTCTTAGTTGTTTCACCAAATGATGAGTTGAATGTTTAATTGCAATTTCACAGGCAATTTCAATACACTGTTCTAACCTCATTTCCAATTCACTATCAGCTTGCATCCACTTGCACAGCTTCATGATGAGCGAATGAAGAAACATATGTCGGTACTAATATGGAGAAATTAAATGGTTCCTGACCCTTCCCTCCAATGCAACATACACAAGCAGTATGATATTTCAATGCTTGCGTACAATAAACACATTGAATTTCTTGTCCGTTATAGAAAAAGCCATATCTTGCAAAGTTTTTCTTTTCTGTATTTGAATAGAATTGACATTTTTTCATGCTAAGCATTCTATTGTTTTCGCACATGAAATTTGGAGATGAGTCCATATTTTTCATTATCAAAGTATTGTAATGAAATGCCGCGAATAGCGCACATTGACCGTGCGGATTGCGATGATGAATTTCACAGGCATTATAACACCAAGAACTTGTAAAGTAGTTAAAATTTGGTTTCTCAATTTCATCCGGTAAACAACATACGTTTTTGTGTAACCTTCTAAGAAACTTAGCTTTCTCTGTACCTTTTGTGTAGATTTTATCATATCCTTCAAGATAAGATATCAATAATTCGTCTGTATAAATAAAATTACCATCTTCCCAGCGTATTTTGTGATAATTGTTCTCTGCCCATGTTGCTTGCTTATGCAATTTATCATTCAATTCCGACTTTGCAAATGGTGACTTGAAATGTAACACAACAAAGCTATTTACCTGATCTACAATTGCGATTTCTTTCAAAATAATCTGATTGAAATTCCCCTTGAACCAATGCATGTCGACTGTTGCAAATTTTTTACAGGAGGATTCCTCCTCTTGTGCTGTTTTGTCCTCCTCCATTGTCCTCCTTTGTCCTCCCTTCTCCTCCTTTGTCCTCCTTTGTCCTCCGTTCTGCTCCTCCTCCTGTGGTTTAGGTGTACTACATCTTGAGTGATAGTAGAAGAAGTCTTGTTCGGCGTTAAGATCACACTGCGTGTCAATAGAACGCGTTTTCTTCTCAGAATCAGAAGACATTGTAGATGTTAACTGATCAAAGCTAAAACCACAAAAGAGTAGAATTTGAAAAATGCAATACTTATATAGTTTGCGCTCTATCGAGAAATTACTGAACTTCCTTCAACATGGAAGTAAGAGGACCTCATTTTTCAAACATGAATCTTATCTTGTCAGTGTTTTCTATCATCAATGAGATAACGCATTTTAATATTTAACCAACCTAATGTATAACAGTAGCAAAGTTGATGCATTTCATTTATTTACAATATTGCACACATACACTTATATGTTTTGATCTTTCTTTGTCAATCCTGTTCTAAGCCTGTCTCATCTGCAGAATCTCGTAAAAAATTCCAGATAAGTTGATTTAATTGTTCTTCTGTTAAATGAGCATTGTTTTCTATTATAACCTTCTTAATTCTATTGATAGACTGTTTAAGGATTGCACACTCACATTTCAATGAGCCTGGGATATCGCCATTCCCCCAGAATTTATCATATGATGTACCATATAAATCACAAACAAGAATATGATCATATCCATCACTGAAGCAAGAACCTAATTTTTCCTAATCTCTCACAAAAGTTAAATATTGTAGATTTGTCCATCCTTTTTCTGCTAATCGCTGCAATATATCTAGGTGCGTGTCCAAGAGTTCACTTAATTTATATTGATAACTCATTTTTTCTAAAGGAACAGAATGGTATTCACTTAATTGATTAAAATGTCTATCTATAATGAATTGAACGCACAAATCTGAAGACTTTAACTCAGACTCCACTGATGGCGCACCAAACACATTATCCATCTCAGTACAGTAGCTTGATGTTGTATCAGCAAAGACAAGATCACTACTAACAGATTACCTTGCTCTAGCTTATTATTATGAAAAGCACACTCTAGCGATAGTTAATTGTACTTTATAGCACTCTACTACAAAGTTGGTGTGTTCTAATCAAAAGGGAATACAATTTTATATCATCAATAGAGACTTGTCAAGTATGTTCTAATTTTTGTAGAAATTACACATTCATAAATCTATCTCTTAGACAAACATCGGGAGAAGCGTTTTAACACTTGATATAGAATAATGTTTGATTTCTTACTAGCAAGGTTTCCTGCAACAATATTGTGGTTTATCCCAATTCCTAATCTTATTTCGTATATTCCAATATTCTTTCCGAAGCAATATGGAAAAGTAATAGCATATCATAAAGAGAAGAACAAATACTATTCTCCAGATGATTATCTCCCTTGCACACTGATAAAAATTGATTGTTGCTAACACTTGTGGAAAGATACAATAAGTTGAGGTGAGTATATGCATACCACATAATTCTATTTGAGTTCATGCAGTGCATCAGTCTATTCTACAGAGTGAGAGTTCACTTTCTTCAATATTCATTTTATATTGTTGACTAATCATTCAATTAATGACATCATCTACTAGCTATGATAAATCACTCAGACAGAATATTATTTTTCTTCCCACAGAAAACTAGCTATTTTCCATTAAACATTATAGCTGATGAATCTATCCAACAGTTGTGCTGTCTCGACTGCACACTCTGTGTGCTTCTCCTGACATTGAGTTGATGATTAACCAGCAGAACAAGGTAAGGATTAGGATCAAATATTTAATATATATACATTTATTTAGATGCACAAGATTTTTCTAAGCAATTCACAAATAGTAATTAAGCTGAACAAACAATAGTTACTCAATTTATACTAATTTCAGATCAGTGAATTTGTTTCGAATCGTAAACTATCACAGTTTTCATTCGAATCTCATTAGTCAACTTATTAGGAAGAAAAAAAAATCTTCTCGCTTTGTCCTTACAAATAGAAACAAGAATTGTTATTCGGGATAATGTGAATCTTTTTGGAAGAAATAATCACCACCGGAGAATGATTGCATTGAAACATTGCTGGAATTCCAAAATTTGAATCAACATCTAAGAGGAGTGCAAGTTTGGTTTTGTTAAATATTATCGTACACACACAAAAAGAATCTTTTCACAACAGAGATTGTTTTAGGAGAGGAGTGTACGAGTTGTACTGATAACACATTTAGTAAGCATTAGGCTGTAGTCACTACATCACTATGTGTTAACATATTGTTCACAGATTTCGATGAAACATTTAAGTTGGGTGAATCACTTGATAATTTCGGTGCATTTTCATAATTTCTACCTTCGGACTGCTTTTTCTATTTATACATTATAAATCATCACATATTGTACACCTTCAATTGTAAATAGTTGCATTTATTAAAGCACTTAGCTTGTTCTTCCCTTTCAGTCTCAATCCTCCCTCACAATGATAACACACTTTTCTCCCTGTATAGATGAATCCTACCTCACTGAGTTCGTTTGATGGAAATGGACCCATGTAGCAGAGCACTCGAGAATTTGAGGTAAACAGCTGGTTGTATTTTTAAAATATTAAGTTTCTCTGTGATTCCAACAATATCAGTACATTCTCGATTATCTCTTCTTAGCATTACACCATATTTAAGGTTGTAATCCCGATTGCTATCTACATTAGATATAGTTACATTTCCAATAGATAGTTTACAGCTAGGTGATGATCATGTTGGATTAGAGTCCAACCAACACTGTAGAACGCGCACCGCACTATATCATTCATTTTTGTGAAGTAAAACCATAGACTAAGCATTTCAGAAACACTTATAAATGATACTCACCAACATTCAAATGTTGATTCAAATTTTGTTTTCTGCACACTATACGTTCTTGATTCTTCACAATTCATTTTTTTACACAAAACTTTTCTAATATAAAACACAATTTCAAATATCGATTTTAAGCTAGACAAACACTAAATCATCATTGAAGGATTCAATATCCATTTCATCTCTTCTCCCACCTGCTGCCAAGATTGAATTAAAAGTGTATTTGATAGCATACGAAGTAGATGGCTGGACAGTCTTCTCTACTTTCCTTCAATATTTGCAATAAAGACTCTACATTCAGTTTGGTTCTTATTACTTCGTTTCTTATGTAGTCCAACTTGGTGTAACATTTAAATGCTCGAAGGAACCTCATTTCGGGTACATGCAAATACACTTCCATAAGCTATTATTGGTTCAGCATCATTTTTCAAATAGCATCCATGTGTTAGAAGACGAAAAAAAAAATCTCGTCTAGAACTCAGCATGAGACTTCACCTGCTAGAAGCTGAAATTCCCCATGTCTACTCACTCAAACATATTTCTAATATTATTAAATATTTCACGCCATAGAGGAATAGCATTCTCGATTCAGTTATTAAATATTTCATTGTTTTCACAGCATTTTCTCACCTCTCAACTCGGGGTTTCCTCGGTGTCATAACCAGTTGAGCTCTCGTGAGGGAAACATACCTGCATCGAGAAAAGCAAACCCGAGAAGATAGCTGTCATTTCATGAAATCAACACATGTAAGTTCATTTTTACTTTAATTTTATCCTTCGAGGACAATTGTTCTCCTCCGAGGACAATTTTGTCCTCCGAGGACAAAACCTCTCCTCCAAGGACAATTTTCCTCTTCTCCAAGGACAAAAATTGTCCTTTGTTCTCCTCCTCTCTCCTCCACTCGTTTAGCAGGAAAGAAAAAATGAGAGAGGAATCTGGAGAAGGGGTGAGAGGTAAATGTCAACAGTCAATGTCACAATAATTTTCTTTATTTTTAAATTATTATACATACATCAAACCATATCTATGGACAAATCAAATACAGAAATTAACTCTTTCCTTATTCCCACTGGGTGTATATTTAAAAACATCTAGCTTGATTCTAATTTTATAATTCAAATCAATGTTAGAGCTCTCAAATTCCTCCTTTAACCAATAGTTTGAGACATACAATTCTTCCAGATTTTCAAACTGCAGAATATAGCGAGTATTGTTTCTATTGTACACTTCTTTTATTGCAATAATGACTAACTCTATACCTTGTGGTAACTCTTCCAATCTTTTACACTGTCCTACTTTTACTTTCCCTTTAATTTCCAGCATTGTGATGTAATTATACTGCTCCACTTCTTTTTGTGTGAAGGGAGTGTCTTCCAAGTTTTTCCATACATCTGACAGAAACTTAAGTGATTCTATTCTAGGAAATGTATGACCATTATAGCTTGTCATACCATTGACTGTAATTACACAAATTTTCTCTTCCCTTGGTAGACAAATAATTTCTTTTTTGTCAGTGTAAGGGATTACAAAATAACCCTCTTTCTTAAGGTCTTCTCTTGCATTGTATGCATTAATAAAAACATTTTTATGACACCCCTTTACAAAGTAAACATTTTTCGAACCTTCCTTTTCTCCTAAAACACCTACATATGCAAATTTTCCTTTATTATTTACAGTAAATGCAGTCACATTGTACACTCCACTTAGATCAAAATTTCGCCAATGTGAATGGAAATATGGCTCAAGTTCCTCTCTCAAATTTTCTATTTCTTCCTCAAATTCTTCTATCTGCTTATGCTGTGCCCTGAATGACTGTGTGGTTTCAAAAAACTCAGTTTTCCTCCGTTTTAGATCAATTTCATCCAGTTCTAGCTTACGCTTTTTGTCTGATAGCACTGTGATAGGAGACGTGGGCTGTATCTCTTTAACAGGGTATGGGAGAAGCTTACAAGTTATGTTTGCTCGTTTTCTTAAGACTTGTGGTATCAAGTTACCTGTTGCTACAAGGCCCAACTCATCTAGCTCAACAACTTTGGATATGGTAGAGAAAACTGTGATTGACTTGGAGAAATATGTCTCACCACTCTTGATATAACACTTTTGTGAGAAACTGATATTATTCTTGTTTGATGGATCCTCAAAAATTTCTACATAATTTATAGGTAGTAAATTGAAACTGAATGCAGAAATAACATAAGAAATTATTTTATTTCTATGTTGTGGGTCGGTGGGCAGCTTTACTTGTACACCAGTCAATTTCTTGGTATTGCTATTACCCCAGTAAACATACTGTAGAAGATCATTATAGACCAAACAACAACTATTTTTTAAATTATCTGTCAGTTTTCTCCACATTTTAGCCAAGGACACAGAATAAATTGGAGCATTTTGGAAATAATTTCTACTATCATTCAAGAGTGACAAGCTATCTTGAATAGGGTCAAAGATTTTGCTATTGTCTCTATTTGTTAAACTATAGTTATAGATTGTAGCTTCCAAACGTGTAATACCATGCATTTTAGCTGCATCAGAGGTAAAGGTTTCCCGTAATCTTGTATCTGCACAGGCAATAAAGTCTACAATATGGTTACCTAACTGCTTATTTACACCAGGGCTTGTGATTTGGCATACAAACTTATTATAAATTTTTACCCTCACATTACTATTAACCCAAGTCAAGCAATCAATCCCAACAGTTTTATTGTTATCTACTATCACATTATAGTCTTCTTCATATTCTCCTTGAAAGCAGAAACAATGATTTGTAGTTAGAAAGTCACACATTCCATTCTTGTTGAATATTCCAGCAAAGTCCTGTGTTATGTGCAAGTCTAGTAGATAGAAGTGCACCTTCCTCAGCTGCTCCAATAATTCCGGTAGTTCTTCTATCAATGTAGCAATTGGGACATCTGCAAGCTCCACTTTGTAAGGTATCCCCACTGGTTCCTGGTATTTTTGTTTCACCTCGTTGTAATTATCTTTACCAAGCACTTGTAGAATCTTTTGAGACATATCACTTCCACTGTCCAATAGGTAAGGCAGCTTTGCTTTGACTCCATGTTTAGCTGTCACCATATTAGAGAATTTGTCTCTTAAATATAAGTTGAATGCACCACATATATCCTTTTTTAGAATGAAGCGTCTCTTATCCATTGGCTCACAATCATCCAAAGCACAGATTTTCACAAGCATTATATTGTCACAAAAAGGTTCTGTTATAGGCATAAGATTTGAGTCAACCTGCACTAACAGTTCTTCTCCAGCAGTGTAATCAATATTTCCAATGTCTGTCACAAGGTTGTCATCACACAAGTTTCCTGATAGAAACCACAAACCAAACCGCTCATTGGTAGGCTTGATTTTATTACCACAGAGCATATGCACATTAAACACCTTAGAAGTATTCATGTTTACTCCACCCTTGACACTATCAAACTGAACGAATGCAGATCAATGCAGTGGTATTTATAGTAAGATAGTTGAGAAATTACCTCATACAGAATTATTGAAACAAGATTTGTGGCTAAATATGATTCTGTTTCTTTAGAAAAAATGGCGAGAATACAAAGTTATTGTTGTGAACTAACTGAACTATTGGAGAAGCATCACCAATTATTGGACCAGTTAGCAGAAAAAGGATGGACGAATATGAAATATCTAACATTTGTGAGAGACTATGAAAAATTAGGAGTTTGGCATAGTGATAACTATAATCATATTTCAGTTTGTGATTTATACGGTACATCATATGATGCTTACAGGGGGAAAGATTGTCCCCGATTCATGGAGATGTGTGTGTGCACATCTTAAAGAGTCTATCGATGAAATGTATAACAGAAAAAAATAAACATTTAACAAAAGAACAATTAAATGAACTTATCTGGAATTTTTTATTTATTTGTTCAGATAAGAGTGGGCTAGAACAAGATTGATAGCATATTATGTTTAATTTCAGATTGGAGATGGATTCAATTTCATTTGATAAGAACTATTTTTTGAATAAAATCGATGAAAAATATAGATGTTGTTATTTCAAACTTATTGACAAAACAATATTAGAATTGAATAATTTCGGAAAAGAAGGACTAACGTTTGAGGAATATTTAACATTTATAAAACCTGGTAAAAGTGAAGAACAGAAGTCAGAACATATAAGCGTATGTTATATTATAAATAAGAATATAGTCGATAGACATCGAAGATGTGAATTAAAGGAAATTCCTGAATTTTGCTACTGGTTGGTTGAATATTCAAATGTATTATTTCATTGATGATAGGTTAACAGATAAAAACATTGATAGTGTAAGATTTACATTTGAAATTATGAAAATGTGTGGCGAATCAGCAATGTTGTACAAACTATAACTTTAACTTTTCTACAGAAATTATGATGAACTCGTTAATTGAGGAGAGAATAAAACTATTAAATACTAAAAGCTTTGAATGTGAAAATTGATTGTAATACTTGTAGAGGTTTAAGGAATAAATGTATTAGTTGTAAGTTACGAATAAATGCAAAATTATTATAACTATTGACAAAAGTTTGAAAAATAAAGACGATATTGTACACATTTTTGATTATTGTACGGCATATTTAATGAATGTAAACTATATACTTGAATTATGTAAAGAATTATCAAAAAATAAATGCTGTATAATGTTTCTCATTCTATGTTGATTTATTGAATTAAACCAAGCTACTCTAGTTGTAAAGCTATGTGTAAGTTAGAATAATATATGAAGCCGGTTTAGTCTGATTAAGTATGTATACATATAAAATTGATTGAACAGTAGTAAGGATATAAAATTGATTGAACAGTAGTAAGGAAGTCTTCATACTAACAATTGCTCAGTATGTCCCGTGACAATCATCCAACACCACTGATTTGACTGTTGTAAATATCATGAATATTATTAGATCTAAGCTAGCTTTAGAGCTTCATAGCGTGCCGCGTGTGAACTATCACACTCGCAAATATGAGTTGAAAAGTGAAAAAGACTTGCTTCAAGCAGATCTCATTGAGATGACGAGTTTATCGCGTTTTAATAAGGGTTACAAATATATCTTAGCTATTATTAATTGTTTTTCAAAATTTGCATATTGTGTACCATTAAAAGACAAGGCAAGCCAATCTGTATTTAACGCTCTCAAGCCAATTATTTCTGAAAATAAGGGAGTTAAGCTGTTCCAAACAGATCAGGGAACAGAATTCTTTAATTCAAAAGTTAAAGCGTTATTAGATAGATATAGTATTAAACATTATCATGTTTTTACAGATAAGAAAGCCTCCATAGTTGAAAGGTTTAATTGAACACTTAAAGCAAAAATTTATAGATATTTAACTGAACATGGAACCAAAAACTGGATATCGCAACTAGACAGTTTAGTTCGTGATTATAATGCAACAATGCATTCATCCATAAGAATGAAACCTTAAGATGTGGGGAAAAAAGATCGTAATCATGTTTTAATGTCTTTGAATTCTGCATTCAATAGACGATATAAATTGAAAAATTCAAAACCGAAATTTAAGCTAGGAGATGTTGTACGAATCTCAAAGAAAAGGGTTCTTTTCGATAAATCTTATAACATAAACTGGAGCGCAGAGTATTTTGTAATTCATTCTATATTTCCTTCTCAACCTGTAACGTATAGCTGCAAGAACAAGATGATGGTTTCACTTTAACTGGCAGTAGCGTACGGCCGATCAAAGAGGAGAACAGTCGAGAGCTCGGTGTTCTCTCCTTCACTCGTCATTCGTAACGCAGAGATTGCTGCGTGGAGAGAAGCATAAATGGTTTCACTAGTACAGTATATGAATGGCGGATTAAAAAGGAACTCAGTTACTTGTCTGATTTCTCTTTCACATGGCTTTCGCAATAGAGGAAAAGCGGTAGATATGGCAACGTGCCAGGGGCTCGACTTGGGTGCAAACTTGCTGCTTGTCTAAAACACATAGGAGACGTATCACAATTTCTCTCTCTCTATAACCTCGACGCGTGCGCTGGATTTCACTACTTATCATCATTAGATAAGGAAAGTGTAGCATGCCTTCCATTAAGTTGATTGCAGGAGGTGTGTCTAATCGTTCGAGCTGATAAGACGAAAAAATGACTGGTTATTTTGATTGCACAAGTTTCAATGAATTCTCATTAAATGAATAAATTAAATTTGAAATTTTTCTTTACTGTCGGGCGGAAAGCAAACCATTATTATAAGGCATTAGATGTAACAGATTCACTCAGTATAAAGATGTAGAAATATGGATTCACTTTAACTGGCAGTATAGGAAGGCGGTTAGACTCAGTTACTTGTCTGATTTTTGTCATGGCTTTCGTAATAGAGGAAAAGCGGTAGATATGGTGCGAGTAAGTGAGAATAGGAGATAACGCATGGAGCCATCTGGCAATCTTTGTCTGCTACTTGTGAGAAGCGAGGGGGGCATATCCTGCTCTCTCTCTCTTGAGACTGGCATTAAGTGTTTGACATCACCATCATGATAGCGCGTAGCATGCGTTCTTATCCATTAAGTTAATACCATCAACATGTTGATAAGGAAAGTGGGCGTCGTAGCACGCGATGTACTTTCATTGAGCACACACACTTGACTCTAATCGCTCAAGCTAATAAGATCGAAAATGAGTGAGAATTTTGATTGCACAAGTTTCAATGAATTCTCAATTGAATTCTCAATTGCACCTAGTCAGGTGCAAAGCAAACCATTATTATAAGGCATTAGATGTAACAGATTCACTTTAATTTGACAGTAGAGAATACAGATTCACTTTAATTTGACAGTAGAGAATTTTTGGGGGTTTTGGAGCAAAAAAGCTTCTTCAAAGTATCTAACTCCATCTACTGTTGTTTTATTATTGGAAAAAAATTGTTACCGTGAAAAAAAAATCAAGAAGAAACTGTTTGAAAAGTTTAGATTTTAACTCCACTTTGAACTTTTTTCAACTTGTATCTCAATAACAATTGCAGATACGAACTTCTAACCAGTTCCATTGAATATTTTTACACCCTCAATCACTCGACACAAAAAGCTATCAAATTGTAGACAATTATTCACACTCAAACAAGATAAGTCTCATTTTTAATTAAAAAATCGAATTTAAACTGGAATTCTGATTCGAGGATATGAGCTAGACACCTGTATCTGGTCTCATTCGAAAGATAATCAAAAAAGGAAGTTATTGCGCTATGAAAATTATTTCGTACCCTGAAAAAAACTAGAAAAATGTGTCTAAAGTTTTCAAAAAAACTTAAAAAATCAGTCTTTTTCAACTTTGACAGCTAAAAAATACTATCCAATAATCGACTTTGGCATGTTTTATACCTCAAATCAATGTGAAATTTTGTCCTCTTTTCAACGATGTCCATAAAATTCACTTAAGACCAATGGTTCTTGAGATATTGACGATTCAATGACTGGAAGTACGCCTACTTGAAAAATATCGAAAAATCGATATATCTCGAAAACAAAGGTCGATAGGAGAAAATTTTACAAAACATTTTTTGTTGCAAATTGCATGTAGAATCTATGGTAGCCGGGGTTTACACCTTATCTGGGACACCCTGTATACAGGGTGATTCATAATTATGGTGAAATAATTTAATACGTGATAGTAGAGGTGAAAATAAGAAAAAAAGTTCCCATAAACATATATCCATAAATGCTTCATTAGCGAGCTATACAGGGTGAAAGATTTCGCCCGGAATCCAGTTCCTCTGGTGAAGTACACCGATGCTGAATTGTTTGGGGACTAGTTTTTGAAAAACTTATGCTGGATTCATGTGGAAAAATATCTGAAAAATTGAATAAAACTAGTCTGGAAGCTGTAGTGTGAGTAGTTTTTGAGAAAAAAGTCGAAATATGCAAAAAATCTAAGTAGAAAAACACAGACTTCTACGTTTGATGTCCAATAACTTTCTTTAATGATCAGTAAACAAATAATTTTTCGCGATAAAAATTGTAGTGAATTTAATTCTGAAAAAAATGATGTAAGCTGTGTGAACTAAATTTGAATAAAAGTTGGATAAAATGTATTCTTATGTAGTACATTACACCACAAAAATTTGCTGTTTTATGAAGAGAGAACTAAGAACTTCCGGGTTTTAAATGATTGAAAATAGAACATTGATTTTAAGAACAGCTGTTCCAAAACAGCTGATTTATTTTGTTTTAAATGAAAAAATATTTAAAAGAAATTATCAGCTGAAAATTATTTTTAGAAAATATTTTAGCTCATTGTTGAACAAAAAACAAACTGTAAGTTAGGCCTACTGTAGCTGCGTTTTGTTTTTTGTTTAACCTATTAACCAGTTATTTGTAACCATTCCACTTTGTTTCTGTGTTAAGTGTTAACTTTTTAAAAAGTGGCAGGTGATTTTAGACATTATTCATACTCCGAATTAGCTGACATGCATTTAATGTATGGAATGGGACACTACTGTAATAGTACTGAAGCAAGACGTTTGTATCAAGAGAACTTTCCTAACCGAGTATGTCCAAGTTCAAGGTTTTTGCCACTATTCATCTATTTGCCACTATTTAGTCTGTCTGAGACAGATTCTTTGATTTCCAAAGAGCACATTTATGCAGGCAGACCCCGATCTACTAAGACTGTTGAGTTAGAAGAACAAGTTCTTAATGAAATTTATGAACATCCCGAGAAGAACACAAGATAATTGTCAGTGCAGTTTAATGTCAATCAATCTAAAAGAGCAACAATTACATCCATACCACCTCCAGAAAGTTCATACTCTATTGCCACGAGACTGTATTCCCCGTGCTGGTATTTGCCGATGGTTTTTAGTAAAACTTGTTTACCCAAACTTTTTAACAACCGTTTCATTTACCGACGAGGCACACTTCACAAGAACAGCTATCGTTAACGTCCACAACCAACATATTATTTGGGCAGCTGAGAGTCCTCATGCCATCAATCCCAATCTTCCACAACATCAGTTTTCAGTAAACATTTGGGCAGGAATCATAGGAGATCATCTACTTCTGTTTGAGCTTCCTCCCAGGCTTAATGGCATAATCTACTAGTCTTTTGGTATAAGTTTTATGTCAATTTAGATATGCTACTTTGATATAAAAAAAAACTTTTCATAAAAAACCAAATATTTTATTTGCAATCAGCCACAACTTATGAGTTATTAGTTCTCTCCTCATAAAACAGCAAATTTTTGTGGTGTAATGTACTACATACGAATACATTTTATCCAACTCTTATCCAAATTTAGTTTACACAGCTTACATCATTCTTTTCAGAATTGAATTTTCTACAATTTTTAATGCGAAAAATTATTTGTTTACTGGTCATTAAAGAAAGTTATTGGGCATCAAACGTAGAAGTCTGTGTTTTTCTACTTGAATTTTTTGCATATTTCAACTTTTTTCTCAAAAACTACTCACACTACAGCTTCCAGACTAGTTTTATTCAGTTCTTCAGATATTTTTCCATATGAATCCAGCATAAGTTTTTCAAAAACTAGTCCCCAAACAATAATTCAGCATCGGTGTATTTCACCAGAGGAACTGAATTCCGGGCGAAATCTTTCACTCTGTATAGCTCGCTAATGAAGCGTTTATGTATATATGTTTATTGGAAATTTTTTTCTTATTTTTACCTCTACTATCACGTATAAAATTATTTCACCATAATTATGAATCACTCTGTATATATATATATATATATATATATATATATATATATATATATATATATATATATAGCACATAATAGCACAACATAACAATTTAAAGTTTGTAATATGAATTAGGAGACATAAGGCATACACAGATTGAAAACACTTGAAAACTTACATCAGAAATGGGGGAAATTTTCGGGATCTGAGTTCCTTCCTCAACCGAGCAGACTGCAGTTCGAAATCCAACGGTCGTGTGACCACAGAGTACGCACGGAGAGTAAAATGTAGCAGCAGAGAACACAGATTACGCGGTGTAGACGGATGGAGAGAAAAAAGGTACAGATTCAGGGGACATTATGGGGTTTCTAGGGGGCGGTTACAAACGAGATATTTAAGATTTGAGTGGGTTATGGATAAGGAAAGGTGTAGCTTATGAATTGATAGAAAAGAAGAGATTTAAAATAAGAAATTAAAAAAGAATTAGACTAAAATTGGAGAAAGGAATTGTAGAATTGAACTTCAATGAATTTTTTTTTTCATTTTTATTGAACATTTAACATATATTTGATAGCTGTGAAATTTATTATGTCTCATGTCTCCTGTTTTAATTCATATATATATATATATATATATATATATATATATATATTAACTTTCAAAAATTCGCGGATGGATGAATATGGTAAATTATCAACCGGGTACATCCGATAAGCAGTTTCACTTACTCCCTAACGTTTCGCCATTATACTAAACATGACATCTTCAAAGCACAGTCACAGCTACACTGACTCCTGCCTTTGCTTCGAAAATCTTGAATATTGGCTATTTGTTTAGAATTGTTAAAGTCTATTTTGTGCCCTGAGTTCTTTTCGTGGTTGTTTCGAGGTTGATTGTTTGTTTTTTATACTCAGTTTGTGTTCCTCTATCCTGGCTGGAATTGTTCTATTTGTTTGACCTACATACATCTTGTCACAATTCAGGAAAGGTATGCTGTAAACGCCTTGATTTTCTAGCTCAAATCTCTGAACGGGCTTCTACAGGAATTTCGAAATAGTTTGGAAAGGTTTGTAGACAGGTTTGATTTGATGTTTTTTCAGAATTCTCCCGATACGGTCGGTGGCACCCGTGATGTATGGAAGGGGGACGGTTTTTTTAAATGCTTTCTCTTCCTTGAGTTTTTCTTCAGGTTTTGAAGGTGTCAGTTGTTTTTTCAAAGATTTTCCAATTATTCTATCATTGTGACCATTACACCTCAGTATGGATTTGATTGTCTTCGATCTCTTCTTCTTTGCTTTTTTCGTCGGTGAGATGGATAGATTGAAAGATTAGACTATTGACTACAGAGAAGGAATGTGCGGGTGATGATGAAATAATGCATTGAGGTATCTATTTGTATGGGTTGGTTTTCTGTATACAGAGTGTTCCAGATTGCCATTTTTGTTTCTGATGATTAGAATGTCTAAGAACGGTAGTTTATCTTCTTCTTCTATTTCGAGAGTGAACTGTATTTTGGGGCATATCTGGTTCAGCTGATTGAGGAATTCGAAAAGTTATTCTCCACCATGAGGTTGAATGATACAGATATCATCTACATATCTCTTCCAAAAGGTTGGTTTCAGTTATGTTCCACTGAGAGCTTCTTCTTCAAAATGAGTCATGAAGAGATTGGCTATGGCTGGAGTGAGGGATGATCCCATGGGGCACCTTCAATTTGTCTTTAGTATTGGTTATTGTGGATGTAATATGTATTTTTCAGGCAGAGGCTTGTCAGGTCAATGATTGATTTAGAAAAGTGTGCATTTTGATTCATGATGATTTGGGCTCAATCAACAGGGATGTTGGGGTACATGGAAATGATGTCTAAACTTGGTGGTATGTCCCTCGAGTTTAGGGTTATGTCTCTTATTTGTTTTATAAAATCATAGGAGTTTTTCACATATGATTGTGATTCTTCAATGACTGGCTGAATGAGGTTGGCTATGAAACATTCAAGTTTGTGGGTAGGTGAGTTAATAGCACTCACAATTAGTCTGAGTGGTGTATCCAGCTTGAGTATTTTTGGAGGGCCATAAATTTTCGGGCATTTACTAGATTTCTCTCTGGGGATTAATTTAAGTTGTGTATCTGGGCCGATGTCGGATTGTTTGATTTTTCATTTTGTAATTTTCTCAAGGTAGGATGTGGGGTCTCATTGAACTGGCTTGTAGGCTGCATCTTTGAGGATATTATCCAGTTTTTCGTTATATTATACGGTTTTGTCCATAGCTACTGTGGAGTTACCTTTGTCAGCTGGTAAGATTTCTATGGAGAGATTTCTAAATGGATTCCTCTATGGATGGTTTTCAAGGCTGTAATTTCTTCTTCCGGTAAATTGTGCTTGGGGGGATTCGATATTTTAAGAATTTGAAAGATTTCTTGTCTGATTTCCTCTGCTTCAATGTGTTCCAAATCTTTTAGACTTGGTTCAATAGAGGATATTATTTCCTCATGGGGTAAGTTTTTGGGGGTGATTGCAAAATTAAAACCTTTTATTAGAACGTTTTCTTCAACTTCTGATAATTTGTGGCTTGAAAGATTGTGTACAACTCTCCTACTTGTGTTTTCGGTTGTTACTCTCATAGTCTTACTGTCCTTGATCTGAAGGTTGTCGAATTTTTTATTCAGTTTGTTAGTTTCCAGGGTTCTGTAGGTACGGAAATACACTGATTGTTCAAGACGTTGCCATATGAGGGGGGTGTAGTAAGTCACTGAGGGTGTGTTGGAAGGTGATTAATTTTCACTGATAGAGCTCTCAGATTTTTCAGAATTAATGCTCAAACTTCATTCATGCTACTTACTATACATGAAGCTCCATTCACGTCATAGGCTACATTGTCATTGTTGCAGCACAAAAGTTTGTTTTTTTATCAGGAGGTTTCATAATGCTGTTACAAGACATTTATTTTTGAATGGAGGTGTGTAGCGTAATGGTAAAACGCTTGCTTCCGGAACGATGGTTCCTCAGTTCGAATCCCGATTCTTCCCAATTTTTTTTTCTCAATTTTCCCCCTCGAAAAGTATTATTATCAATCATTTTTTGAAGGAAATTGTTTTCATTACAATTGAACTGGGATTCTATCAAATAATTTATTTATTTATTTATTTAATATTTTTAATGTAAAAGTTTGCCACCAGTACAAATGAAATGGACATAGTCTCTTCATGCTGTAGGCCTATCATTGCATGTTAAATGAAAAACATGAATAGATAACAATAAAATAAGTAATAATTCATATTCTTCAGTAATAATGTACTGACACAAATTCGCAGCAAAACGAATATTTTAGATATTTTGTTTGGAATTGGGAGAACAAAAGGCTGCCTGATTCAAATTGAGAAGGATCTAATCGATACTAAAATTTATTGATGTATTGAAAAAATCAATATGATTCTGTGAGGTTTTCAAGTATTATGTCTTCTCCAGTTATCTATACTATAATAAAGGAAAGAACTGGCTTATACATGTAAGGAATAGGGAATTATGTTTGACGCATCATCACGTCTGAACTACTCAACTGATTAATTTGAAATTTTGCATATAGATTCTTAATTACCGAGGATAATTATAATTATGCCTATTTTCAGTTCTCAATATTTCATTACGTCAAGTTTTTAATTTGTCATGCTTCCAGTTGTTGTATAGAAGCAGCTGAAAATTTCTTTTGAAAGGGACATTAGATGATAGGTATGATTGGGGATTCGAAAAAAAATAACCGATTTTCTGTCACATCAAAATTTTGTTCCCCCATTCTGAATTTAACTTCATTTTTAAAAATTGGAAAGTAGTCATATGACAAAGTAAGAAAACAGAAAACTTACGTTGGTCATATGATACAGAATTTCAAGAGAAAATGAATGGTGAAAACCGCACCGATTTCTCAAACCGTTCAAAAGTTATTCTCATTCAAAGATACTGATAAATCATCCATATATCCATAATCCTTACTATAATAATCCCAATCAGCAGAATAATCAGTTGAAAGTACTTAAAAAGTAATTTTAAATCACTTTCAAGCACTTTTAAATGATTGTACAATGATTTACAATGCTTTAAATGGGCAAAATTATGATTTATAAAATACTTGAAAATCATTTGAAATCACTTTCAAATGATTGAATAAGTTCTTTAGAATCATCGATTTATGTACTTTTCAAATCACTTCAAAGCATTCCTAAGTAGATTTAAATCACTTTTAAATTACTTTTGAATGATTGTACAATGCTTTAAGTGGGCAAAATTGTGATTTATAAACTACTTGAAAATCATTTGAAATTTCTTTCAAATGATTGAATAAGTTGTTCAAAATCATTTAGAATCATCGATTTATGTACTTTTAAAATCACTTAAAAGCATTTCAAAGTAGATTCAAATCACTTTTAAATGATTGTACAATGATTTACAATTCTTTAATAGGAAGAGCTGGCTCATACAAGTACGTGAAATTATGTAGGGAAATTATGTTTGACGCGTCATCACGTCTGAACTACTGGACTGATTGATTTGAAATTTTTCACAAAGATTCTTTATCAACCGAGGATGATTATAGGCCTATTTTCAAATTTCGAATTTTCTATTACGTCAAGTTTTCAGTTTGCAAAGTTTTAAAATAGACCCTCGTGAAGCACGGGTTACCTACTAGTGGTCAATAAGACCATAGTCAAAATTTGATCACTCGTTCAAACATACAACTGTTCACCAACCTCGGGATTGATTATAACTCTGTCGGTCAAATCTGAAAATGGTCAACTCTTGTAGCTGTTCTTTTCTTAAGTTGGCCAACATGTTTGCTGGCTTGCTATTGGCTACATCTGATTTTGATGGATGAAAATTTCTGAGATATTGCAATTGTTCAAATGCTAATGAATAATAATTATTAATTAAACGAAAATCCAAATTAAATGCTGTAATATAGTAAATATGGTAGCATCCCATGATACTTAATATTGTATATACGTCGACGCACAATTTAAAAAGGAACATCTAAACATATGCGAAAAATGCGCAACATATAAACATATAAACATTTTAACGTATAAACACTTAAACATATAAGAATTCAAACATATAAACATTTAAACATATAAACATTTAAACATTCGTCCGTCTTTTTTGGAGTATTTTCAGGCTTACAAGAAAATTCTTAGAAAGGTCATCTCTGAAGCTAAACAACGGAATAACGAGGAATTCATCAACAAATCTTCCAATTTGAATGCTGGTACATGGGCAGTTGTCAAAAATGAGCTAGGATTACAAAAAAAACATCAACATAAATATTGAATTGAATGAGGGTGGCAAGGTCATTTCTGATTCTAAGGATATAGCTACACTTTTCAACAATCATTTTCTGCGGTCTGATAATGAAGTTTCTCGACCAATGTTATTAAGAGAAAGTATAAATCTTCTGAGAAATACACAAGGACAAGGTAGACAGTTTTGTTTCAGGAGATTAAACAGAGGTGAGGTTGAGAAAATTATTCTGGGATTGAAGAATACCAAATCGACCGGGTGGGATGATATTCCAAGCTGAGTAATAAAAGCTGCATGCACAATAATTGCTGAACTCCTGAGGCATGCTATTAACTTGTGTCTCATGGGTGGTGAATTCCCCGATAAACTTAAATTTGCAATTATCAAACCACTGTATGAGAAAGAGGATAGGAAAGATGTTAAAAATTATCGCCCTGTTGCACTGCTGACTGTTTTCTCTAAGATTTTTGAAAGGGCTGTATTTATTCAAATTACTAGATTTTTAGAAAGTAACTCCATACTTCATGAGAAACAATATGGTTTCAGAAAGGGTTTCTTGACAAAGTCAGCAATTTTTGATGTGGTAACGAGCGTGTTGAGGGCTCTGGATGGGTCTCAGGGTGCCATTGGCCTCTTCTTTTTTTCTTCTTTTTTTAAGATCTCGTTTTGGAGACTCCAGGAGGGAGTATAAGACAAGTCATTCTTATGAATACTCAATTCCATACAGTACAGAACAGTCAAAGTGTATAAATCACCAATCCATACGGAATAGTCAAGTGAACATATAAGTCGATAATACAGCCCTACTCTAGTTACTCGCATATTTTAATTCTTTGAAGCTAGTTCAATCTGAAAGGAACTCTTGTAAGCTATAAAAAGCTGCATCGATTAAATACTTTTTCAATTGGTTTCAAAATGTCTGGGTATTTTCAATTCTTTTCAGCATGAGCGGTAGCTTGTTATAGAATAATCTGCCAGTATAACTTGGTTTTTTCTCGAATAGTCTATTATTATGCCTCACCAAGTGATAGTCAGATCGGTTTCGCGTGTTGTAGTCATGAACGCAAATCACTTGCTCTTACGAATAAAATAACCTCATAGATGAACAAGCTAGGCACTGTTAGTAGAACCAGTGGCCTGCTAGAATCTAGACTATTCGCTTCTCCTATACACCTAACCGCTCTCTTTTGCATCTTAAATACTCTATCCATATTTTGCTTTGACGAGTTACCCCACACTATGATGGCATACCTTATATGCGACAATAAGAGACCATGGTAGGCTGTTATTAGTAGCTTTTTATCTTTGAGCCTTGCAAGCTATCTCATGACAAATACTCCAGATGCTATTTTGGCACACAATTTTTTCAATATAAGGAGTCCAAGTCAGTCGCCTATCTAATAAAATACTCAAAAATTGAACCTGATCTTCATCATCAAGTTGACAATCATTTAAAAAAATTTTTATCTCCCTATCTTCTATTATATTATGTTTGTTTTTGAATTGGAGGTATTGACATTTCTTGCTATTTATTGTCAGCTTCAGTAGATTCAAAAACAGACTGTACAATGGACTGCACCCCTAAGTGGGCATTTATTTCGAGATTATCCAACACAGAACTGCTGAAAATGAGTGACGAATCGTCTGAAAATAAGAGAGCTCTACCATTTATCAGTTCTTTGGGTAGTTGGTAAACATAAAGCAGAAAAAGCAATGGTCCCAGCACCGAGCCCTGGGGCACTCCAGCCTGAACCTGCACTCTGTCGTACTCAATCTTTACAATGCTGTTGCTCTTTACTGTGGTTATCTCTACACATTGACTCCTACCAACAACATATGACTCAAACCATTTTAGTTCGACCTCATTTACCCCTAAGTTCTGGAGAATTTCCAATAGAATTTTATGATTGACACAATCGAACGCCTTAGATAAGTCTAAGAATATTGCAGCGGCCTTATTACCTAAATCTATTTCCTCTATCAGTCTTTCCACAAGAGCAACTTTAGCGGTTTTAGTTGATTTCCCCTCTGAAACCCATGCTGCTCATCACAGATGAGCTTGTTTTCTTTCAGGTGCAGAAGTAGCCTATTCAGGACTGCCATTTCAAAAGCTTTACTAATTATATTTAGAATAGTGATGGGCCTATAGTTCTTCACTCTCTCTTCATCACCACTCTTGAAAATTGGTAATATCTTACCCTCCTTCAAACTGTCTGGAAAAATTCCTTCTTCTAATGAGTGGTTGATGAGGTGAGTTAATGGTTCGAATAATTGCTCTCTGCACTCTTTCAAAATCTTATTTGACACTCCATCCAGTCCTGTGGTCTTTTTATTATTTAGACTGTCAATTATGCTAGACAGCTCATTTTGAGTTAATAAATGAAATTTGAATTGATTTTGAACCAAACTGGCGTTACTTGAATTTATGTTATTGAGACCCCTATTATCGAGTGATTTTTGAAGATAGTTAGCTACTTGTTGGTAATAATTATTATTGAAAAAATTACAAATATCTGAACATTCAGTGATATACTTGTCAGTATTGTCTTTGATCCTGGGGACACTACTGAATTCATCTTTATGAACTATCTTCCTATTCTTGTTGATGACATCCCACACTGCAAAGTTAAAGTTCACACTGTTAGACAAGATTTCAGCTGTCTTCTTTCATTTCGCCTTCTTGACTTCTTTCATGTAACTGTTCTTCAAAGCTTTGTAATTCTCTTCACTTGGCATGTCTCTTGATACTTTGAATACGTTATAAGCTTCTTCAACCCTATCTCTCTAAGCAAGTATATCTTCAGTAATCCATTCGTCAATTTTTTCCATCTTTTTTTTTGACAGGAACCTTTTTTAATGGGCAACAGATACTAATGTGGAATCCTAGAATATTAATGAAACTATCATATTTGTCATTTGTGTCATTACCATTGCATACCCTACTCCAATTTTCTAACCTTAGTTCCTGCTTTAAACAATTGATGTTACTCTGCTCACATTCTCGCACTTCTTTCGACAATTTACTGATACCAGCTTCACTTTTGACCTGCATTCTCACCTCTAGAATTTAATAATTGTGGTCAGATAATTCTGAACTGTCTAATCTAATCTTACAGACTTCTATGTTAGTGAGTATATTATCAATTATTGTTTGAGTTGTTTGAGTCACTCTTGTATAGTCATGTTCTTTGATTTGTAGATTATTCATGTTTATAATATCTCTCAAGTCCTCCGTCATTTTATTTTGTGTTGTTTCATTTTCTGTGATCTCTCCCGGGCCTTCAACATGGTCGACCATGAATTGTTACTGAAAAAGTTAGAATTTTATGGATTTACGGGAAAAGCAGCCAGGTTTTTCAATTCAAATTCGGGGAGATTCCAAGCAGTCAGACTTACAAACGGATGTGGCGGGGTGGAAACATCTGAGTGGAAAAGAAATCCATGTGGGGTTCCTCAGGGGTCGATCTTGGGTCCTGTACTTTTCAATATTTTTATTAATGACCTTCCTCATAGTATTAGCTCTGACCTCATTCTCTATGCAGATGATACCACTGTGATTGTGAAGGGTGAAGATGATGAAGAAGTCCAGCGGGAATCAGTACAGGCTCTTAACCAGTTTAGCCATTGGTTCAGCTGTAATCTTCTAAAATTAAATTTGAAGAAAACCCATCATCTCAAATTTTCTACTGGGGGCTCTGGAAGTCTCGCACATACTCTTCACTCAGCAACAGGAGAGGAATGTTGCGCTGCTGAGATGATTAGATTTCTTGGTGTTGACCTGCAGGGAAATGTTAAGTGGGATAGCCACGTAAAAGCATTGGATGTGAAATTGTCCCGTGCTATTTTTGCCTTGAAAACAATAGTCAGAGTGGCAAGTAGAAAAAACAGCATTTACGGTCTATCATGGCTATTTCATGTCTCACATCAGATACAGTATCTTATTCTGGGGCAGCAACCAAACAAACCTTCAGAATATGTTGCGTAAGCAAGAGAAAGCAATCAGGGTTATTGAGGGAGCCGAATCTAAGGTTTCATGTGGGCCAATTTTCAAAAAACTCAAATTATAAACAAT
This sequence comes from Nilaparvata lugens, assembly GCF_014356525.2. Classification (NCBI taxonomy): domain Eukaryota; kingdom Metazoa; phylum Arthropoda; class Insecta; order Hemiptera; family Delphacidae; genus Nilaparvata; species Nilaparvata lugens. The sequence continues at coordinate 42,114,097 of NC_052518.1, read as the reverse complement.
TCCAGCCCTTTATTTTTTGGATATTGCATCTTTTGTTTACAGTAACAAGCAGAAATTCATGAAGGATAACATTTCACACAGATACCCACAAGACATAAAATGTTTACCCTCCAGTACCCCACTCATAGACTTTCGCTCTTGGAGGGGGGACCACATTATGCTGGGCTCAGAATTTTCAACTGTTTGACTGACGAACTTAAGAGTGTTGACAGTCATGGTAAATTTTATACAGCTCTCAAAGGTATAGTGACTGAATTCTGCCCGTATTCATTAAAACCCTTAATTACATGCGTAGCAGCATAGCGTACCGCACTTCTGCATATTCGTTCTTTCAAGGTGGCTTCAATAGCTACCATTTTCCAGTGCTTCCACGTTTTCTTTAATCATACCTTTCTGTAGTAGAAGACATTGTTGGTGGGAGTCTGGGGGCGTTTCTTCGGTATGCAGCTGACTGTTGAAGTGGGAAGACCTCATTTTTAAGATAAATGAACTCCACAATTGCACTCAATAATCTTTTCTTTTTATTATATTATCCTTTTTAAATTTTATTTTCCTTTAATGCTGAAGTTTATAACCACTTTTCCTTAAACACTAATATTATTATTTTGTATTTTCATAGAAGCTTGTTTTCTCTGCTAAACCAACAATTATATTTTACCAATATACAATTTTCTCAATTTCTATTTCAATAATTAATGTGAATGAATAATATCGTATCAAAAAAGTTTTTCTCACAGAAAATCCATGTACAGCTCAAATTCTATGAAATAAGTTTGTGTAAGGTTTGAAAACGCACAATTTACACATAGCGGCACTCAGTGCCACGCGCGTGTAATATCGTCAAGAGAATGTTATGAGATCTTCTCATTGAGAAATTCTCATTGAAATCCTAGAGATCAGAAGTTATCCAGACGATTTTTTAAAATGAAAAACTTTCCCTCAGTGGAGGGAAACCATATACTACTTGATATATTTGACATGTCGTACACCGTTTGAGCTGTGCTCATCATATGCGGTTTTATACGATGAAATAACAATAATAATTTAATCATAAAAAGAATTGCCAAACCATCGACTTGAACCTTAGACCTCACTTCACTCAGTAAATAACTATTGCAACATTTCAGTAATTTCCATCTGTACAATAATTGTAGGTTGAAAACATAATTGAATATTCATTATAATAAAATATAAATACCATTTTCCCGGTGGTCCAAACTCGTTATTTGATAATAAGCCTACCTTTCAAGAGCCATCACTAATAAATACCTCACTTAGTATAAATACAGAAGAACAAAAATCATAAACCTTATTCCGGGCCACTTTCTCATCAATTCTAATTTCTCCTATATGTGTGTGATAAACGAAATTTGAACTTGAAATCACATTTTTTGAAAAATGTTCATTTCCAATTACGTGCGTATTCTAGGAAAATTGAAACCCCTTTCTCAGCTGGCGTCTAGGAATAAGGAATATATTGACCGATAAATACAAACAATTTGGATGTAGATTAGGCGATTAGGACTTGTCTAAAGAATTCAGCTTATAGTCTGTTATACAATGAATGTGCAATTCAATTCATAACATCTTAGTAGTCATCTTATGAATAGTGTAATCATTCATCAAATTAGTCTTATTAAGTCATAACTATCATTACCCATTACAATTGAATGAATTAAGTCATACATTAAAAAAAACATAAATTATTTATAAACTCACAGCACTGAATATCACATTTTCAACCATTTGAAAATGAATTTACAGAATAAAAAGCATTTTCATTCAGAATTGGATTTACTGCGTTTTTTAATTTATTTAGAGGCAAGTTTCTTCTAATTAGATAGTGGCAGATTATTGAACATGGAGTACACTAAATGGGAATAAATTTCAAGCTCTTACTCGATCTGACATTGGGAATTACAATACTCTAGTAGTCCAGATAACAGTAGACCTCACTAAACATCCTTTGCAATGTGGTAACGAGAATATTCAGCCATGTACTAGAAATGCTATTTACTAGAAATAAAGTCATTGTTATAATAACAGGTTTTTTTCAAATGTTTGCCAATGGCCCTACTAGGGAATCTGATCAGGCTGGTTGGAGACTTCCAATCAACCATATGATCATATGTCATTACATTACATTACATTACCAGGGCTACCAGACATCGTTTTGCAGTCGTCGTCAATATACTATATCATAATGGAAAAAGTAGAACTTTGATATGAAAGTAATGAACTTACTTTGTTACAAATAAAATCTATTGGTGTGCTAATCTAAATGTTCCAGTACCGTACTTCAATCCTGTAAAAATGAATACCGGTACTCATACTAAATTGATGGAATCCCTAGTCCCATTGCGCTTATTAGTCCAGGCAATGAATGCTCAAAAAAGGGTATAGAGGGAAATGTTTGCTAGACAATTTTCGACCCCGCAGTTCTGTTAAGAATAGTAAGGAGGTAAACATATCAAAAGTCCCCACCACTACCCACTGTGCTAAGGGGGTGGGGCTGGTTTAAAGGTACCATTTTTTGGTTTCTCGAATAAAACTTGGAAACTATGTATCTTAAGGACTTGACTGACCCATAACAAATTGAAGCTTATATAAATTCCTACAATATTCATGTCACAACTTTTTTGATATCTCCTCTAGTTCTCGAGATATCCGCTCTTCAATGTGTGACATTATTGAAAAAAACACGTTTGCCACCAATTTTTTTCTATTTTTGCTCTTATAACTTTTCAAAAATCGATGGTAAAAATACATGCTGATTAAAAGCTTATAGGGCATTGAATTCTCTTCAATTTGATGTATAATTTCACACTTTTACGAATTTTCCTACACCTTTTACAGCAGCTTTATTGTTGAGTGTGAAATCTCCATTTTTCCAGCCATAGACCAATAATTCATTTCATTTCATTTCATTCCATTTATTGACACACTTTACTTTATTAATTGGTCAATTATTGACAATGGAATTTGGAGGGAATGTTTAAAAAAAAATTTTGACTTTGCAGCTTTTTCGAGACTAGTTGAGAGGAGAGCATATCAAAAGTCCCCATTCCTAGCTCATGTGCTAAGGGCATGAGGGTGGTTTAAAAGTTGCATTTTTCAGCGTTTTGCTTCCACGCTCATATCTTGAGAACAATGCGTTCAACCGAGATAACTAACAATTTAAAAATAAAGCTTGATAAATTCCCTACACTTTTTGTTCAATGGAATCTTGTGATATTCTAAACAGTTCCCGAGATATTCGCTCTTGAAGGTGTGTAATTGTTGAAATAACAGGTTTTTATCCAATGTTTTGCTCTTTCAGGGCTTACGACTCTACAACAATGCATCATAGAAAATGATGCTTATTGTAGGTTTGTAGAGTATTGAACTCTCTCTGAAATGATGTATTATTTAACTATTCAAAGTTTTCCTTCCATTGTAATAGCAGCTGTAGTGTGATATTTTCATTGCTGCAAACAATTGATCGTTTACTATACAAAATAGTGGAGAACTATTTAACGTACAAGGAGATGATTTCCATGTTGGAAGAAATGTTATGAAGGGCCACGATCAAAGGGGAAGGGGAAAAACGATCAAAGTCCCAGAAGTTGAAATTTCCAGTATTGCATTTTTGTAATTTGAACAAAATGTGGCTAGGACCCTGATCGTTTTTGCCAGATATTCAGCTTCATTAATTGGAGGGTCGTCAGCAAACTCGTCATCTTCTTCACCCGATTCAATCAGTAGTGACTTGTAGAACATTTGAGCATCAGGGTTTGTGAGGAACTGTTTCAAATGTAGTAAATCCTTCATTTTCGCAGCTTTAATTGGCAGTTTTACATCATAAAGTTTTTTTAAATCACTGTGAGTCTTTCTCGACTTCTTCTTCCCTTTGCTTTGATTCCCAACTAAAACAGATTTCAAATGGTTTCCAAAGTAATTTGTCTTGTGAAGAATTAACTTTGGGTCTTTTTGATCAATTTTCAAAACTCTGATTGGTCTTGTTGGAAAGGGACACTTTTCAACGTAGATCCCTGATAAAAACTCTGTACAGGTTTCAAATTTCAGCTCTTTAGCACAATCAATCACAATGAAAGGTGAAGGTTTGATCCTGCTATTTCTAATTACACCTCTCCAGTCATCAGGTGTTTCAGTGTCTGATTTAGCATTGATAAGGCTCATATCCTCATCTCTCTCCATATATAAGAATGCCTTCGTAGTAGATATGAAAGGGCGGTTCTGGGCCCTCTGAGGATGTGCAGGCATGTTCAGACATGTCTGGCCACCCCTTATCTAACCTAACCTAACCTAACCTTTATAAATTTTTAATTTTCGATCCTTATCATGTCATGACATGTCTTATCTAATCTCTATGATAAGATAATAATATTTTTTAAAATAATTTTCCCTTTTATAATTTTTGCATGTGTCAATAGATGTTTAAGGCGGTAAACTCAAATATGAATTGTTCCATGGCTGATAAGCTACCAAATGAAGCTCCATGGGCCTGGTACTCCCTTTGTAAGGGTGACCAAGGACCATTGAATATAATCTTTGAGTTTGAAATTATTTTTGAACCCACCTAAAGGTCCACTCAACTGTTATCATCATTACCTGTGCACAAGCCTAGAGCTCATGTGGGTATCATCTTCAGCCAGTGTTAATGAATAAGTGGGTGAGACTGTGATAACCATGGTAACCATTTCAAACAGATTAAAAATAATGAACTATGTCTATTTTCAATAATGTGATGGAAAAATTATCTCACCTCTCCACTTTATTGGTACCTACTATACCAAATAGAATGAAGTATTTTGTTTAATACCACCTTTTCATGATGGTGTCACAATATGTATGAATTATTCTAATATATTATGTTCCATTTTGAATGTTCACTATGTGTGTATAGAGTAGGATAAGGTAAGTAAGGTGAAATAATCAACACATTCACTTACTATAGTATATGTTTTATTAACACATAAATATCTCAAATTACAAAACTATTTTTATTGCTAATTTAATTAATTACAATATGTTTCCCTCTTGGTCACCATTGTAAAAATGGTTCAAGCCCCTTTACTTCGTCAAAGTGAGGGAGCATCAAAGGGGTATAAGAAGAGATATCCTTAATGAGAATATGAGATGAATGAAAAAAAATACAACTCTTCAAGACAAAATAGATCAAAATAAATTATCTGAGTATTCAAATAATAATATTTACAATGAGCAAGGAAATTCATAAATATCTAGCAATCCTGCTAGGATAATTTCAAAATATGACTTACAGTAACATTTTCTCATTAAGAATATCCCTTTTTTTATAAAAATAAAAATTTACTCTGCTTTTAAAACAAAACAATACTTCTAAATAACACATTTTTTTCAATTGAGACAAGAATAAAGACTAACAATATTAACAAATATTTTTAAAAACTCAAATAACTTTCATAATAAATGTTTCAAATTTGAATATAGATAAAATAATAGTAATTCAGAATGGCATCCATATAAATGAAAATAAAACTTGGAAAATTAAAATAAACTTTGTTTTGTGAAAAATAAGGTGACATAATGGTGGAGAGGGGAATTGAGAGACAGTGACTACTCAATCCACCACTGGAGCTCTCATGGATGTGAATAGTAAAGGGTTGGAATAGAAGAATAAATTTGTTACAATTCACAGAATATTTTAATATATACAACTATGTTTTGAGAAGATGTATAATATGTATAACTTCTCAAGGGTTATAACCAATTGGTACTGTTGACACAGCATCATTCAATATGATTTTCTTATCATCACTTGATGATAAAGCTGTTTTATTAATGTCACTGGAAGTCTCCAAAAGGCAGTGGTTTTGACATTGCCAGGCCATACAAATTATTACAATCTATGAATGAGATGAAAACACTAGCTGCAGTAGAATCATATGTTTCCATGTATTTGTTATTGGCTTTTATATGTCAGTGTGAGGCTTGGCACAAACCACCCCGTATTCCTTCCTCAACCATCATAATTTTCTCATAGTCAGTGAGAAGTTCCAGTTGAATGCCTGTAAATCGCAGCATTGCATCCCAAGATAGACCAGGTGGAGTGAAATAATGGCATGAGTCTAACTCATGTGTCTTCATTGTGATGCTTCTAAAATTTTCAAACACATCAGCTAACAACAACACATCAGTCAATAAATAATGATCACTATATTGCCCTAGTGTTGTTAAACCAAATATATTCCAAACCTTTGTTGCATGCAAATAATCTTCATCAGTTATATCTGTTTTTGTTAAATTTGAGTAAAACACTGATTTTGGAGGTAGAGATGTTTCATTCAACTTCTCCCAACTTGTTACATATTCATATGGGAACACTCCTTTTCTTGTAAGTAGAGGAATATGTTCTGGTGGAAAGAATTTTCTTATCTCCTTAAGATTGGGAAGGTTTCTGGCCAGACTGTCTAAGCTACTTGACATGAAACGGAATGAGTCAAGGAAGCGTAGCTTGATAAATCTGTTGATGGTTTTTGAGAAAGATATGTACTTTTCTTCAATGTTGGGAATGAGGTCTTTTTGATTTTCATCATAACCTAACTCACGCACAATGAAGTGGCTGTCATATCCACTGAGATTGTGGAATATTATAGGGAGGAAATGAGGAGCTTAATACTTCAAGTTACAGCTATTATGTGCTGCTCCTCTATATTTTCCTGACATATGAAGGTGATCTCTTACTTTTACGTCTTCCACATTGAAGTGTTTGTCACACATGTAACATTTGTCTGCAGAATTTAACTCATCAATTTCATCTGGTGACATTGTATCCATTGGGATTTTTCTTTTATATATTTCTGACACTTTTTCACCAATTCCCTTCAAATAGTTCAGAAGCACCTTCACAGCATCTCTACCTCTGTATGTGAATAGATGTGTTTGTAGACATGTATATTCCAGTGTTTGTTTTAAATATACACAAAAGCTCATGACCTCATGTTTGTGTGCCTCATACACAGAAGCTTTCGTCTGTTTGTTTGTTAGTTTGTTTGTTTGTACCGCAGTTACAGTCGCAGTTATTGTCCGATTTGGATGAAATTTGGTATGCAAGTTCTTTGAAACAAGGCGCAGAAACGTATGTGTAACGATTTTTGATAAAACCTCTGGTTTTTTTGTAATATTTAAAAAACCAAACTAACCTCAATCCAGAAAGGATGTGTCTTTTAAGATACAGCGATTTATTACCATACTTTCTCGCATCTATTGTTATGAGCACATGGTGGGCGAGTCGGTTAGACCGTGGTCTGTCGCTCTGTAAGACCCAGGTTCAACTCTCGTTCCTGCCAGATTTTTTTGGAGATAATACTTAATATTGTTTTATCTTATTCTAATAATATATCATTATAAAATGGATTATTATGATGAGATAGAATGATTAAATTGAACCATCTTATTATTATTTGATTGATTCAACAAATTAATTGGATAAATCATTTTTAAAAATCTTTATTGTATTGGAGTCCAATACTGCAGCTGTAGAGAAAAATGTGTATGTAAAGATATAAAGGTAATTTCTTCCCTTTTTGTGTAGTTGAGAAGTTGATATTGTGGTAACTATTAACATTGAATTAGAAAGACCAAGAAATTGTCAAAAACCACAGATTCATTGATACTTAGAAGTACCGGTTTTGGTAATTACACAATTGTCAATCTCTGATAAACTCTGATATTGACCGAAACCGGTCTTTCTGAGTATCAATAAATCTGTGGTTTTTTGACAATTTCTTAGTCTTTTTCATTTGAAAGGTATGTATTTGATATAAAAGTACTTCTTGATAAGTCCGGTGTCCCTGGAAACAGTGTCTGTGTCTCTAGCACTTTCAATGGAGAAAATAATAGATGACAATCATGGCTAAATCTTCACAATATACTGTACTTACTGTACTGTTCGATGAGAGTGTGATGCGGGCCGTGAGCGGGAGCATTGATTGATTGATTGATTGAGTAGCCTACTTTATTTATGTAGATTACAATATATACTGGCTTATACACTTGTATACAATAGCTTACAATACAGCAAAGTTATAGATGAATTTACATAATATAGACTAAGAAAATATCTATTGAACTGTATATTATATGAAAAAGCAATTTGTAATATAATAACTATAGATAATAATCATATTGTTATGCATCTACATAAATTGGCGGAGCTTTGGACATATCAATGTCCATTCTTTGTGTGATGAGGAGGAGCGAGGCGGCGAGGACGAAGACCGCAACTGCTGAGATAACGCCGTCAGTCCGTGTGAGAAGGGACAGTTGAGTATAGTAGCGTACAATGTGGCTGGATTAAGAGGTAAGATTGTTCAAGTATATAATTTTATTTGTAATTATGATGTTTTTATACTATTGGAGACGTTTGTTGAAAGAGGAAAGCAATTGTATTTTGAAAACTGTTTTCTAGATTACAATTTATACTGGGAATTCGCAGTTAGAGAATCAAACTGGGGTAGAGCAAAGGGAGGAAAGTTAATAGGAATTAGAAAAAGAATAGAGAGTTTTTGTAAGGTAATCGATGCGTATGAGAGGAAAGTTATTCGCATGAATGCAGGACAACGGGATGAATATTATATAGTTCCAATTTACCTGAGTGGTGGAGGAGACATGGAATGGGAGAGAGAATTCAATACATTATGGGAGTTTATGATAGTGCAAGAGCATAATAGAAAAAATATGATTTTAATTGGAGATTTTAACGGTAGAATAGGAAATGGACAGGATTTGTCGGAATTAACAGATGTAATAGAATTGGGAAATGCACTGAGTAATAAGCGAGAGTCAAAGGATGAGGTGATTAATATGAAAGGTAAGAAAATATTGGAGTTCTGTGAGGTTTTTAATTTGATCATTATGAATGGAAGGATAAGTGGAGATAGGTGGGGAGACTTTACTTTCATGGGTGGCAGGGGGGCTTCCGTAATAGATCTATGTTGCGTGGCTGTCGAATTAGCGCAAATAGTTGGAAAATTTTCTATTGTGCCAGAATTTTTATCTGATCATTTCCCAATTGAAGCTACACTAATCACGGTTGATACTCTAGAAAGAGAGAGCACAATTTTACCACTCTTACCGAAGTTGAAATGGAAGGAAGCGAGGAAGAATGAATATATATCTAAACTCACCAATGCTTGTAGAGAAATAAATGGTCTTCCCGAGAGTAGTGAGGAGACTTATAAAGTATTAAATAATCTTGTATATAGAGCTGCAAATTATGTGCCCCAACCTGATAGAAAGAGAGAAGGATGGGAAGAAAAGTGGTTCGACAAAGAGTGTGCGGTTATGAGAAAGCGAGTGTTCAGCCTATTGAATGTGTTTAGAAAATAAAATTCGGAGCAGGTGAGAGAAAATTATATGAAGGTAGTGAAGGAATACAAACTGCTTGTAAGAGTAAAAGGCAAGCGTATTATAGCGATATAAAAGAACAATTCAGAAGAGTCAAGGATTCCAGTGATTTGTGGGCTCTGATAAAGAAATTTAAGTGTAGAGAGTTCAAGATTTCGGGAACTCTGAGTGCTGAGGATTGGTTTGAACACTTCAGACGAGTGTTTGGATCAGTTGGCGAGGTAGTCACATATTATGCGGCGAGGAATGTTGAAGATCAAACTCTTGACAAAGACATAGATATGAATGAATTGGAAAGTGCCCTCAAGACAATGCGCAACAATAAGGCTCCAGGTGATAACAGAATTCCTGCTGAGTTTTACAAGAATGCGTCAAAAAATTACAAAGAGATTATTTTGATTTTTTTCAATACCATTGTCAGAGGTGGACAGATACCAACAGGGTTTTCACGTTCAATTATTTTTTCATTGCATAAAAAAGGTGATACTAATGATGTGAATAATTATAGAGCCATATCTTTTATAAACGCTGTCGCTAAGGTATTTTCATTCATTTTACTGAGAAGGTTGCAGTTGTGGGAGGAAAGAGAGAAGATTATTAAAGAGAATCAGTGTGGCTTTCGGAGAGGTTATTCGGCTATTGATAATATTTTTGTTCTATTCAATATAGTAATGAAAACGTTGAATAGACCTAGAAAGAAGTTGTACTGTTTCTTTGTGGACTTCAAGGGAGCGTACGATAGTGTGGACAGACAGGCTTTATTTTTTAAACTGAGTGAACTGGGAGTCGACTAAATTTATTTCGATGTTGAGGAGTCTATATAGAAATACGAAGTCTACTGTATGGCATGGCGTGGAGGGTAACTTAACAGAATACTTTGAAACCAGAAATGGATTAAAGCAGGGATGCGTACTCACACTACGCCACTACACACCACGTACTCCGTTGCTATTCACACTATTTTTGAATGATTTGAGTGATGTTATTGGTGGAGGTATATATGTTGGGCAGAGGCTGATAAATTCGCTGTTATATGCTGATGACGTGGTATTGATGTCTGAGAATCCTCGACAACTGCAGTCAATGATAAATAAGTTGAAGGAATATTGCATAAGGTGGAATCTCACAGTGAACATGGCTAAATCCAAGATTGTAGTTTTCAGAAGAGGAGGACGATTGGGAGAAAGAGAGAAATGGAACTATGGAAATCAAGTTATTGAAACAGTGAATGAGTACAGATACCTGGGAGTTGTTTTTTCATATAAAAGTAGTATTTTATCATAAACATGAGAAGCTGCAAGACTTTGTGTATTATTAAGTAGTGCTTTGATCAATGCAGATGACTCAATTGATTGATTATTCTAAGATTTTTAAGAGGTTTTGTTTTTGTTTATTTATTCTTTCTCTCTTTTGTTTCTGTATTCTCATTTAGATTACTGATGAATTAATTGAGAGTTGACTGTATTTCAATTCAATTTTATTTTTGTAGAGTACAAAGTAAGAGGTGACTCTATTTAAATTTCAAAGTTTTTTTTTCTCGTGAAGTTAATAATTATTATGTTGTTTGTATGTTTTATAAGTCCAGCCACATTGACGCATACAAGGTCCCTAAAAGAGGGTGAATTTAAGAATGTGAATTGCTTTTTAAAAGTTGAGTGACAATGTTTAGTTATAATTACGAGAAATTAGTTAGGTATGAGGAGAGGGAGGAATTGAATAGGAATGATAAGGAGAAATAATTATTGAGTGAATTATGTGATCACAAAAACAATAATAATTATTCAATATTAGTATAATGTATAATAAAGAAATCTATCTACTCGGCTGACGGCCTCGGCTAAGCCTAAAGAACCTTTATTAATATATTATTGTATAACTGTTTGAATTGTTTTGTTGAATAAAGTTCATTTCTATTCTATTCTATTCTATATACTGTACTGGCCCTGTTCATCAGATTGGGAGTTGTATTCATGAGCGAGGTCTTCTCGTATAGTTTAGTTTAGTATAGTTTCCAGTTGTAATGTCATTCTGGCAAGAAAGAGCATAGTCACTGAGTTATAACAGGCTGAAGATATATGCAAATGGGCAAGAACGATCGTAGTCCATGTGTTGACAGGCAATAGAGATCAGGGTCCAATATTCTGTCACTGATACTGCAACACTCACATTAGATGTTTAAAGTAATCACGCAACTACAACAGCTGTTTTGACCAAACCTATAATTGAATTGTTGAATATCTGAGTATTGAGTTGAGTATAGTGAGCTGGGTTAGTTCTCAACCTGAAAACTATAGAAATTGTAGGAAATGTTGAGTGATTTCAGTGGAACAGATAGTGTAGATGAGAGAAGTGTACAGAGTAATGTGGAAAAAAGGAAACGAACAGAGAGAATCAAGGATGTCATGGAAAAAATGCGAGCCTCAACTAATGAAACAGGAGAGAATTGTAGGTGTACTCCTTACAAGTGCTGCGAAGTAATTCCACCTGAAGAACAGCAACGTATTATACGTAATTTAAATGAACTTGGTGACTTTAACGAACAGAATCAGTACTTGAGTGGATTGATCACCGTTGTTGCAGTTCAGCGGTGACGTAACCGGAAAGATGATTCTGAGGTAAATTCCCTAATGTCTTATTGTTATGTGCGTGTACATGTTGAAGGTGATAAACTATTGCAGGATGTGACTATCTGTCATAATGCATTCTTATCTTTTCATGGTATCACAAACCGCCGTGTACAAACTCTTAAAAAACAATTATGTGAATTTGGGGAGGCTCAGAAAGATGGCCGTGGGAAACATAAGAGTCGACCACATTAACTAGCTGAAGAGACCAAATCGAAAGTTTTTAACTCCATCAAATCTCTGAAAGGTAGAAAATGACATTATTCATTGAAAAATTCATCAAGAGTGTACTTGCCTGAAGAGCTAAATAAAGCCAAATTACACTGAATGTATAATGAAGCAAACAGGGAGATAAGGTTGGTCTAACTACATTCTGTGGAATTTTTGATACCAAATTCAACATTTCATTCGGTTATACGCGTTATACTAAAGAAGATAAGGTATTACAACCAGTACTACATACACTGAAGACAGGAGAATCTGTTGAGTAATTGGGTTTCCATGACAATGAACTATCACTTTAGGATGGATGTATATTAAAAGGTTGTAGGGTACTAATACAAGAAACGCTTCATTGCGTTCTACTCAAAGAACTGCATGTTGGACACTTTGGTATGGATACGATGAAAGCTTTGGCTAAAAATTATCGTACATGGAAGAACATAGTCAAAGACATTGAAAATATGGTAAGGACTTGTAAACAATGTTGTTTGAAACAGAACCAACCAAAGATAGAGCCAAATCATACATGGCTTGCTCCTCAAGGACCATGGGAGAGGATACATATCGACTTTGCAGGACCAACACCAGGGCAGTACTATTTCATCATGGTGGATTCATTTACCAAATGGAATGAAGTAATTCCCACTAGAAACACGGCTTCAGAATGGTGTATCAAGGAACTACAAGAACTATTCACCACATTTGGCCTACCCTTGGTTTTGGTCCCGGACAATGGGAGTCAATTCACATAATTTAGTTTTCATAAATTTTTATCTGCAAATGGAGTGATACACAAAACAACGGCACCTTACCACCCAACATCAAATGGGCAAGCAGAAAGATATGTCCAGACGTCCAGACCATAAAGAATTCATCGAAGGCAATGGAAGATGAAGGAGGGAAACTGGAAGTTAAACTCTTCAGGTTTCTTATGCAGCTTAGACAGTCACCCAATGCAACTGGAACGAACGCCTACAGCTTAATGTACGAGAGAGATATATGGACACGCCTAGGACTGCTGCGGCATCGGGCTGATACAGGAGCAGGAGCACACGAAGGAACTAGAATAGCCAGGCGATAGTTTAAGGTGGGAGGCAAAGTACAGGCACGAAATTATTCGAATTCACGACTGAAGTGGAGCTTTAGAGAAATAATTGCAAGAGAAAGTGAACTTATATATAAAGTGGAAATGGAGGATGGTTGAATATGGAGAAGACATTTTCACCAACTATTCAAGTGTGCAATTTGAGTGGGGAGAAATGTCACATGGTTACACCTTATGGTTGCTATGGGCAACCAACTTAATGATTACTCTGTTTATAAGTTATTCAGTTTGTATCCAACTATATGAAAAATGTATGTCATCATAGAATAATTATTGTATCTTACTAACTTTTATCTAATTTAATAATTTACTAATCTATAAAACTATATTTTGTGTGTAAATTCCACTAATCCTTGTTCTTAATTTGGTAGTGAGTTCTTAGTTTATATTGGATTGATATATTCTGCAACTTAAGTCTACGTAAGTCTATGGTTTCCAGCAGGATGAAGAGCTCTATTTGTAGGCTACACCTAAACATAGATCGACATAGAAATTCACTGCAGTCTTGGGAGTATGTTAATATATTTTCCTTGTATTATTTTTAGATGTTATGATATTATATTATTATAACTGTGTATGTTTTTTTGAAAAAATAAATTTCAATTAATGGAAAATTTTATTACTTCATTCACTAAAGAAGCAATCATTGGAGCAGGCGTAGGAACAACTAATTACTTGGCGATTTGTCATTCATGTAAAAACTTGAACAGCTATTGACACAAATGTCATTTGTAAAGAGTACTATTCTTTTATCATTGATCAAGTTGTCAGAAGACATCACAAAAACATTTTACAGGTTGCATTACAAATGAACGTGGTGGGTATTGACAGTCAGCACAATATTTTTCTCATTATTCAAACTGATTTTTGCAGGACGTGCTTTGGGGGAATGCCATTATACTGAAACGGCTTTGATAAATAAATGTGAGCGAAAAAGATACAGCCCAGGGGCAGAATCAGTTTGTGAAGAATCAACTCTTATGTATATGGAAATATCTTTTTTCAAATTATCCTACTTAATTATTATTATGTCTCAATTGCAATAATGTGTATGATGAGTCAGCTGAAAACAGGTATGACTTTATGGCAACACTAAAAAAATCCACAGCTATACTTCATTCAAATGTACAGGTCAATATTGGATAAACCACAGAAATACGCACTGATTCATTCAATTGTCAAAGGGGTCAGTGGACTATGGAAACCACAATACAGTATTTAGAAATAATTTCTTCTCATGACAAAGTTTTCCATTTCTTTGTGATTTTTATCTGAATAATAATCAACTGAATTTACTTTCATTTCTTATTCATCATAAACATCATAAGCAATCCTTATCAGCTTCGCATTGTCTATTGTCTATGAACCCTCCCAAATCATCCCCTTCAGAATCTTCCTACCCCACTTTTCAGGAGGAACACTAAAAAAATCATAACCCTATCATCTTCCTCATCATTACCTCCATTCATGTTCAGTGCTTCTGAAGGGTGAATCCATGCCTTAAATAGTTATAAAGTTGATCACATCCCATATTGGCAATATATATCATCATATAAGGCTACCGATAATAGCAGTGGTTTGTCCTAGCGTTATTATATGATAACAGAGAAATATAAAATTAATTTGCTTGGGCCGAATATTATGATTAAACGTTTGATCCTAGATTTACCACGAATACATCTTCCTTCACTATTGTTTAATCTATCCAACCCGAATAATCAAATATTTGATAAAAATAAGCCTAGAGATCTGCTTACTGAGAGTGTGAGTACACTGCAACAAAAAATCTAGTAGACAATCAAAGTAGATTTATATCACTGTTAAACGATTCCAGTCCCAACTAATTAGTCCAGTCAATTTGACATAAAAAAGGGGGTGTCCTTCAAATTTATATTGTAATTCTGATTTTTAATATGTTATTTGGTTGCATAGCCCAGTCAACGAAGTGTTATAGAGGGAAAAGTTTGGAAGACAATTTTTGACCTCGCAGTTCTGTTTAGGGTAGTAAGGAGGTAAACATATCAAAAGTCCCCACCCATACCCACTGAGCTAAGGAGGTGGGGGTGATTCAAAGGTATCATTTTTTGGTTTCTCGCATATAACTAGAAAATTATGCATTTTACAGACATGACTATTCTATAAGAAATAAAAGCTTACCTATAATTTCCTACAATATTGATCTTACAACTTTCTCTATATTATCTCTTTCACTATTCGAGATATCCGCTCTAAAAGATGTGACATTTTTGAAAAAACACATTACCCTTCAATTGTTTGCTATTTTTGCTCTTATAGATTTTCTAATATCGATGGAAAAAATCCATGCTGATCATGAGCTTATAGAGCAGGGCTCTCCAACCTACGGCCCGTGGGCCACATCCGGCCCGCTGAGAGTTATTGCAACAGATTTTTCAAAATAAATATCAATACTCATTTTTGACAACTGTGAGTTCAGAACTCTCTCTTACTAGCCAATCCATTCCTTAGTAAGTGTAAAATTAGCTGTAAACAAGCAGCTTTTTGGATCTACCTATAAGTGTGAGCAGACATTTTCAAAAATGAAGTTTGTTAAATCCAAATACAGATCTTTCTTGTCAGATGAACATTTCAAATCAATTTTAATGATTGGAACCACAAAGTTTGATCCTAAATGGGCGGACATTTTAAGTGGAAAACAAATACAATCTTCTCAAGTATTCTCTTTCATTGTCAAGTTGTCTTATTACTATTTAAAAAAAAGCTATTATTATTTTGTTTAACTTGCTAAATTCATGCATTGTCAAGTCTTCTTATGACCTTTTTACACTGAGTAAATTGGACTTTGTATTAAAATGAAATGAATTGGTTTGTTTCTTCCTGTGTTTTAATTGAACTTACTAAAAGCTCCGCATATTATTTTAATAGAAAAATAATAATTTTACAGCCCTTAAATCCCCCGTCGTGTGTGTCCCCACAAGTCAAATTCCTCGTACATCCTTGTTATGGCCCTCTAAGCCTCCCAAGAATTAAAAATGTGGCCCTTGGATGGAAAAGGTTGGAGACCCCTGTTATAGAGCATCAGATTTTTTTCAATTTGATGTATAATTTCACAAGTTTACGCACATCCCCACGACTGTTGCAGCAGCTTCAGTGTTGAGTGTGAGATCTTCAGTTATGTAAAAATAGACCAATTGACATAGGAATTTGAAGAGAATGTTTTGAACACAATTTTTGACTGTACAGCTTTGTTGGGACCAGTTAGGGGGTAAACATATTAGAAGTCCCCATCCCTACCCCTTGTGCTAAAGGGATGAGGGTGGTTCAAAAGTTGCATTTTTCAATGTTTTGCTTACACGCTCATATCTTGAGAAAATGCTTCAACCGACATGACTAACTATAATTCAAAAATGAAGCTTCATAGATTCTCTACAATATTTGTTCTCTGGTGATTTGAGATATCTCCAATAGTTTTCGAGATATACGGTTTTAAAAGTATAAAATCGTTAAAATAACAGCGTTTAATCCTTTTTTTGATGTTTCAGGGCCTACAACTCTCCAACAATGAATCGTAAAAATGAATGCTCACCGAACATTTGTAGAGCTTCGTTTTCTCCTAATTTCAATGTATTATTTCATTACTCTATGATTTCCTTCTATTGTTATAGCAGATTCAATGTGGGGGTGAAATTTTCAACTCTTCAACAAGTGTCAATTTAGCAGTTCCACACGTTCAATAGACGGGCTAGAAATGCGAATTTTGGTTATGTTTACCTCCCAACTAGTCTTCATTAACCTAAGTAAAAAATTGTGTACAAGATGTTCTAGACTCAAAATTTCATTGTCAAGTGATCAATTGTTACAAAACTAATATTTCACCCTACACATTGAATCTGCTATAACAATGGAAGGAAAACATTAAGTAGTGAAATAATACATCAAATTGAAGAGAAAGCGAAGCTCTACAAATCTACGGTGAGCATTTATTCTCACGATGCATTGTTGGAGAGTTGTAGGCCCTGAAACATGAAAAAATAGGATTGAAAGCTGTTATTTTAACAATTTTACACTTTCAAGAGCGTCTCAACATATCTCGAAAACTGTTGGAGATATCACAAATTACCACAGAACAAATATTATAGAGAATTTATCAAGCTTATCAATCGAGCTATTTGATCAAGCTTTTTATCAAGCTTATTCATCAACCTTATTTATCATGTCGGTTAAACGCATTTTTTTAAGATATGAGCGTGTAAGCAAAACATTGAGAAATGCAACTTCTAAACCACCCTCATCCCTTTAGGATCAGTTATTTAGGAAGAGCAAAAATAGCAAAAAATTGAAGGTAAAGTGTTTTTTCAAAAATGTCACATCTTTTAGAGCGGATATCTCGAAAAGTGAAAGATATGTAGAAAAAGTTGTGAGATCAATATTGTAGGAAATTATGTAATCTTTTATTTCGTATAATTATAATAGTCATGTCTGTAAAATTCATAATTTTCTAGTTATATTCATATATAGAAGTTATATAGAAGCTTCATTTCTGAATAGTTAGTCATGTCGGTTAAAATCATTTTCTCAAGATATGAGCGTGTAAGCAAAACATTGAAAAATGCAACTTTTAAACCACCCTCATCCCTCTAGCACAAGGGGTAGGGATGAGGACTTCATAAATGTTCACCCCCTAACTGGACCCAACAAAGCTGCAGAGTCAAAAATTGTGTTCAAAACATTCTCTTCAAATTCCTTCGTCAATTTATTGGTCTATTTTTACATAACTGAAAATCTCACACTCAACACTGAAGCTGCTGCAACAGTAGTGGGGATGTGCGTAAACTTGTAAAATTATACACTAAATTGAAGAGAATTTGATGCTCTATAAGCTCATGATCAGCATGGATTTTCTCCATCAATATTTAAAAAGCTATAAGAGCAAAAAAATGAAGGTAAATGTGTTTTTTTTCAAAAATGTAACATCTTTTTGAGCGGATATCTCGAATAGTGAAAGAGATAATATAGAGAAAGTTGTGAGATCAATATTGTAGGAAATTATGTAAGCTTTAATTTCGTATATAATAGTCATGTCTGTGAAATGCATAATTAGTTATAAATGTTTATTAATGTTTATTCATGTTAATTAGTTATCTAGTTATATGCGAGAAACCAAAAAATGGTACCTTCGAACCACCCCCACCTCCTTAGCACAGGGGGTAGTGGTGGGGAATTTTGATTTGTTTACCTCCTTACTAACCTAAGCAGAACTGCGGGGTCAAAAACTGTCTTCTAAACTTTCTTGTCTATACCCTTTTTTGAGCATTCATTGCCTGGACTAACATGAGAGAAGACCAGAACCAATTTTTTCTTGCAAAATTTCCTTGAGCTAGATACAGAGTGAACCAGATACCTCGTATTATCGAACTATTTTCCAGTTATCATCTATTTCTGCCAAATCCAGTAATCGGACAGAAAAATGCACTCCAGTCTCTTTTTAGATAAGAAAATTCTGGATAAAATAAGATCATTCGGAACTCTCTATCTCCAATGAGTACTGAGCTATGATTTTTCAAATATGAGTGAAATTCTATGAAAAATCAATTCTGATGAATTTAAGTTTTTGATTAACAATATTTTCCGATTGTTACCTTCAAGATGTGTAATCCTCTGTATACCTCTGAGGGTATATTTGCGCTCTTCAATCTGAGATCAGGTAGAGCGCTCTATCTCATATCGATTTCCTGACAACAATGCTCCTTGTATTGTGAAAAGCATCTAATTTTCAGCTTTAACCATCATCAACAACTACATTGCCCTCACATTGATGTTTGCACAATGATAAAAGTTCATGAGAATACATTCTATGAGAATCATTCGTTAGATGCACTTCATTTCAGTATTTCCTAGTGTAGAGGCGCGCATAAGTACACCTCAAGGATGGAAATTTCAAATACTTACAAATTTTGACCCAATGCTTAGATTTCATCGTACTACACTTCATTCTTCGCGGCTCATCGAGGCGGTCCAAAATAATGCATCATGAGTCAAATTCGGTTCACTTGAGCCCATATTCCAATACACAAATTATGGCCGTTTTATATTATATTCAAAGCTATATGTATATAGGTAACTCGTTATTATAAAAGACATCATTACTTGATCTTCAAATATACAATAGAATCTTCATTTACATTTGCTGTAAACGTTTTATGGAAAAATATGATCGTGAAGTAAGATTCAATTGTTGAAGAATTCCGGAAATTGTGGATATGTTTCTCTTATCAACTGTTTTGTCAGTTCTATGGTGGGGAAAAGTGATTCAAGATGGATTTTAGGCATCTGAGCTCGTATTTTTATATGATCCTAATTTTCCATTTTTCGACCGAATTTGAATTATAATGCATGATTTTGGACCGACTTGACAAGCTGAAAAGAATAGAGTGTAGTACGATGAAATATGAGCATTGTGTCAAAACTTATAAGTGTTTGGAACTTTCATCCTTGAGGTGTCCTTATGCGCGCCTCTACAATAGTAGAAACTGAAATGAATTGCGTCCAACGGGTGATTCTCATAGAGCATGATCTCATGATGTGCGGGTAATGTAGTTGGTAATGATGGTTGAAGCTGAAAATGAAGTGTTTTCTCAATACCAGGAGTATTGTTGTCATTGGAAATGTATATGAGATAGAGCGCTCTACCTGATTTCAGATTGTAGAACACAAAAATACAACCGTAGGGATTTCGAGTTATACATCTAAATTGTAACAATCGTAAATCATTGTTGATCAAAAGCTAAAATTCCACAATCTCCAAAGCTCTGTACCACCTACTCTCCTGGAATTGAAAACCTCAAACCTATCCTTAAAGATCTGTTCCATGTCATCTCCTCCAATCCCTCTACCAAACACCTTTTCCAGCAACCACCCACCCTCATTTATAGCAACCTCCCAACCTCAAGAAAATTTTCAATAAAAACAAATCACTCACCTCAAAGTCCTTGCCACCCTCCCTCTCACAGCCCCATCCATAGATATCAAGACGAAAGAATTGGCTTTTATTTGGGTGCTTGGAGCTGCTTCCAGTCCTGCTCTCAACAGACAGCGATAGTACCATAGCTATCAATTCTACACCAACTGTTTAATTGAATTGAAATAAATTCAATCATATCATAATGAATTTCACAGCTATCAAATATATATTGAATGTTCAAAAAAAAGAAAAATTAATTCCATTCAAGTTCAATTTTACAATTCCTTTCTCCAATTCTAGTCTAATTCTTTTTTGATTTCTAATTTTTAATCTCCTCTTTTCCATCAATTCATAAGATACACCTTTCCTTATTCATAACCCACTCAAATCTTGAATCTCCCGTTTGTAACCGCCCCCTAAATACCTTATAATGTCCCCTGAATCTATACCCTTTTTCTCTCCATCCGTCTGCACAACGTAATCTATGGTCTCTGCTGCTAAAATTGACTCTCCATGCGTACTCTGTGGTCACGACAGTTTGATTTCAAAGACCCGGTTGCAGAAAAGCCGGTTAAATTTTAACCGTGATTAACTTGACGAGAACCAATCAGAGAATTCGGCTTTTGTGCAACCATACTGTTCCACTCGGCACTCACTGCTCAGTTAAGGGAGGGAACTCAGTTCCCGAAAATTTCTGTCTCTAATGTAAGTTTTCAAGTGTTTTCAATCGATTTTGTCTTGTGTATACTGTTTTGATTCATATTAAAAGCTTTAAAGTGTAGACACAAGACATAAATCGATTGAAAACACTTGAAAACTTACATATATAATGTTATAATTATATATACTATTTAATTTCTATTACAAACTTTTAAGTGTATATATATATATATATATATATATATATATATATATATATATATATATATATATATATATAGGTAAAATTCGAAGTTTGTGATACAAATTAAAACACTAGACACAAGACATAAATCAATTGAAAACTTACATTAGAGAAGGAAATTTTCGGGAACTGAGTTCCCTTCCTCAACTGAGCAGTGAGTGCCGAGTGGTACAGTTTGAAATCAAACTGTCGTGACCACAGAGTACGCACGGAGAGTCAATTGTAGCAGCAGAGACCACAGATTACGCGGTGCAAACGTTTTGAACATTTAATATATATTTGATAGCTGTGAAATTTATTATGGTATGATGAAATTTATTTCAATTCAATTGAACAGTTGATGCAGAGTTGATAGCTATGCTTCTATTGCTGTCTGTTGAGACCAGGGCTGGAAGCAGCTCCAAGCACCCAAATAAAAGCCAATTCTCTCGTCTTGACATCTATGGAGGGGGCTTTGGGTGGGAGGGTTGCTAAGGACGTTGACTTTGAAGCATTGGTCAAAATTCTTGTTGTGCTCAGAGAGTTGTGCTCAGGGTAGGGATGGGTTAGGAAGTATTATTTTTAAAGGAAGCCCTGTAATTGTTGATCTGGAGGTTTAGAGCAGTGGTGGTTTCACCTATGTAGAAGGCAGGACAGAAGTTGCAGGAAAGGAGGTAGATGCAATTTTTGGAGATGCAATTACTGGATTGAGGGATTTGGTGGGTGTAGTTGGTGATAGGACTGGGAAAGGAGATGGAAGAATCAGTGATAGGACAGGTTTTACAGCGGGGGCGTTTGCAAGGTAGGGTACCAGGTGGAGTTGGGATTTCATCAGAGGTGAGTGATTCGTTTTTACTGAAAATTCTCTTGAGGCTGGGAGGTTGCTCATAAATGATGGTGGGTGGTTGCTGGAAAAGGTGTTTGGTAGAGGGATTGGAGAAGACGACATGGAACAGATCTTTGAGGACAGGTTTGAGGTTTTCAATTCCAGGAAGTAGGTGGTACAGAGCTTTAGAGTTTGTGGGATTTGGGATTTTTTTGTGGTTGGATTAGTGTCAGTTTTGAAGGAGATTTGTTTTTGTAACAACCGTTCAGGATGGTTACATTTCAGGAGGGATTGGTGGAGTTTTTTGAGGTACTGATCAAGATGGTGGGGATCACTGCAAATCTTTTGGCCTCGGATTGAGAAAGAACGTGGGAGGAATTCCTCCTACAATTCCTTTCTCCAATTCTAGTCAAATTGTTTTTCGATTTCTAATTTCAAATCTCCTCTTCTCTATCAATTCATAAGCTACACCTTTCCTTCTCATAACCCACTCAAATCTTAAATATCCCGTTTGTAACCGCCCCCTAAATACCCTATAATGTCCCCTGAATCTGTACCCTTTCTCAATCCATCCGTCTGCACCGCGTAATCTGTGATCTCAGCTGCTAGAATCGACTCTCCGTGCTTACTCTGTGGTCACGACCGTTTGATTTCAAACTGTACCCACTCACTGCTCGGTTGAGGAAGGAAACTCAGTTTCCGAAAATTTCCGTTTCTAATGTAAGTTTTTAAGTGTTTTCAATCTATCTATGTCTTGTGTCTCCTGTTTTATATATATATATATATATATATATATATATATATATATATATGTACTGTTAATATAGCCCAGTGATTTAAACAGAACATCTTATCATTGTCTACCGTTTTAAGTGATAAGATAGAATGGCTTCTTATTAATTTTGTATCGCTAGTGGATGCAATCAGCTGTGGGATTATCGTATCATAAGCAACGTAGCAACTCAAGTGCTTGCGGGAGAGTTTGAACTACGTTAGATACTTACGTCCTCAAATTACTGTTCTATATATGATGTAGCTCTTAATCTTCCAATTAAGCCTTTTTTGTCACCTTACGGTTACAACAGCATAATAAATATGAGCTTCACTATCAAACAATGTAAAACATCCAGGGGTAATGCTGCTATTGAGTATAACGTTGTGAAGTACAGAAAAGCATCAACCTGGAATAAAGGCGATGGTTACATTGCGGTGTTTATACAAAAACTGTCTATTATCGATGAAAACAAATTCAAATATATCTATTGTACGGAAAATAAATGGATCGTTCGAGCATCTTATTAGTCAGGCTGGTATAACTACTGAAATTGACGATGAACTTTCCATTGTGGACAAACAGGATAATTATGATGACAATGATAGTTTTACTAACCTTTAGACGTTAATAGGTGACAATCAGTTACAACAGGATAATGAAAGATTAAGAGCCAGAATAAAAATACTAAAGGAACAATGGAATGCGGCCATCAATCTTTTGATGGAGCTGGGCATTCGTCTGATGGTGATGACGACTTGTGAACAGCCATGGAAGCCGGAGCAGGAGGTGTCACAGGCCTAGTCGATCGTCTCAGCCGATTTCTCAGGACTGACCTTATTGCTGACTCCGATATGGACTGTTTCTCTAATTTTCTGATGATTTCTTTTCCAGGGAATCAGGTAATATCGCCTTCTGTAACTATGATCATAAATGATCATAAAAGCTGATATAACTTATCTTTTCTGAATGAAATTGTAAATCATAATAATAATACTGTTGCATTTGTTGTTAGTGATAGCCAACAGACTGAATGTACTGATGAATGGTCTGGTTCTCATTGGAGCACTGTAGTGTATGAAAGGGTTTTCAATAAATTTATTAGCTTTGATTCGTTCGGTAAACATAATGATAGTTACGCTAGTACTCTGATCAGTAGGATAGGCCCATATTTCAAATCAGCAAATTTGATAAGTATGCCTTGTCCACGTCAGAACAATACTCTTGACTGTGGTGTATTCACACTGTATTTTATTGAAGAGGTTTTGAAATTTAGGAGAATCAACAAATCTACATGCCTTAATGCAGATCTTGCATTGGCAATGATTTCAATGCTTCAAGCTATAGATGGAGGATGCTTGCTAATGCATTTGAGGTTTTGAAACCAGTCAATTGCAGATAAGGGATAGATATGAAGCAAACTAACAGTAGAATTGTTGAGAAAGTTACACTCAGGCCCTCAAATCCTGAAACAGTCGAGGTTTTGAAAAGAAGTTGTATTAATGGAAAAGTGACTCACACTACTTGTAATAATAAGTGTAACGGCAATGTCATCAGAGTGTATGGAGACAGTCACGGTCGCGATTTGGTACACCACCTTGATAAACTTAAGCTCGGAAAACCTGTCAGTGGATTTGTCATGCCAAGCGCAGGATTTGACCCTATTGCTAATAATATAAGAAGTGACACTCATGATTTATTATATGATGATCACGTAGTTGTTATTGGAGGGGTGAATGATGTTTATTTCAATGGGGCGTCGACATTTTCAAGAAGCTTGATTACTCTTCTCCTAGTATTGAATTTTACAGATATATTAGTATCCACAATACCAATAAGACATGACCTACTGGACTGGTCCTGTGTGAACACTGAAATAAGGAGAACAAATAATAGAAGAATTAAAAAGATTTGTGAGAAATTTGATAACGTAGAGATTATAGATATTTCTGACTCGGGTAGAGAAAATTTCACAAGGCAAGGATTGCGTCTGAATAGTAAAGGGAAAACTGCACTAGCTCGAAAATTAAAAGAGAAGTTGGAGAGTGCATGCTGGCGGGAATGTTATTGAGTTAGGATATACTACTAGTAAGTCGGAAGACAGCTCAGTGAAATCTTTTTTGGAGCATGGACTGATGACAACGCAAGACTCATAGAGCCTTCTCTAATCCTTGTTCTGTCACTGTTGAAAGTGATTTGGATGCTACCTGGAAGGGAGCTGGATTTTGCAGAGCTCAGCTGGCACACATCAATGTGCAATCTAATAAGAACGAAGTCAATCTTCTGAACATCTTAAACAGCGACACAATATGTGACATTCTCAGTATTAATGAACATTGGTGCACAAGAGAGAAACTTAGTTTGTATACACCAGATGGATAACGGATATCATTTGGCTGCTTCTTTTTTGTAGGTCTTCTTCATATGGTGGTGCTGCAACTTACATGAAGAATTCGTTCCAGCACCAATTCTCTGTTGTGGATTTTCACTTTCTATGTGAACAAAAAAAGTTTAAGGCTGTAATGATTGCTTTCTACGATCTCAATTTCTTGATTGTGTCAGGGTATCGTATCCCAGACTCTTCCATTGAAATTTTATCTCGCGTACTTGACTTTGTAAATAATCACTTCAAACTATGCAATAATAAAATTATTATAGCTGGAGATGTTAATATTGACCCTACGGTTAAAAGTTCCATGATAGGTAAATTTATAAACCCTCTCAGGTCTTATGATTGTTTCTGTCTTAATTCTCATCTCACTAGATTGAAGTCTTGTTTGGATAATTTTATCTCCAACATCCACCCCTCAACAAAAACTGTAAAACTGTAAAACTGTAAAACCTTATTTCTATCAGATCAGACCATTTGGGTTTTAATTTGAATTTTATAGTGTCTGAAACAACTTTCAAATCCTCTCCTTCTGATGAGAGAGCCAAGATATACAATTATAGAGTGTTGAATTATCTTAGTGTTAATAGTTTCAAGAGTAGCCTAAGTATTATTGATTGGGAAAAAGTTCTTGATGTTTGATAACCCTGACAGGGTATTTAGTTGTTTGATGGAGATTTTATGTCATCATTTCAATGTTCTCTGTCCTATAAAAGGTAAAACTGGTCGTTGTCCTCTTGATCCTACCTCTAGGAAAGGTCCTACCTCTGGTACTCTACCAATGACTTGATTGTAAATTAAAATAAAACAGAGCATATAATTTTAAGCTTGAGAGCAGATGGTATTGGTGTCAATAGCCAGACGGTGAGGCTTCTTGGAATAAATTTGAATTCTGGTCTTACCTGGAGATCTCATACTGATGTTCTATGCACACGTTTAAGTAGAGTAACTTCCCTGCTGAGGAGACTCAAAAATTGTACTAGCTCTGGTTCGGTATTGAAGGTTTATTTTGCTCCAATTCATTCCCACCTTTTGTATGGAGGTCTTCTTTGGGAAACTCTAGTGGAACAGGAGAGGTTTTCCTCTGTCAAAAAAGAGCCTTAAGAACTGTTCTCAGTATGAGTGTAACAGACTCATGTAAGCCAGTATTTATAGAGCATCGTATACTAACTTTGCCTAGCATCTTCATCTTACAAAGTTTAATGTATATAAAGGAATAGCTTCCATCACTGAATCTCAGAGGTGCAAATCATAGTCATGACTCCCGAAACCGAAACAGGATAGACTTAGAGTATGCTAGGCTAACAAAGACGCAAAACTCCCATCTCAACACTGGAATAAAACTTTTTAATAAATTGCCGTTGAATGCTAGAGAGGCAGATGCGAAAGTATTCCAGGTTGCCATCATTAAATGGTTGGAAAAGAGAGCATTTTATTCGGTGGGAGAGTTTTTAGCTGGGAGTACTACTGATGTAACATTTTGAAGTTGTTCCCTTTTCTAATAATATAAACGTATAGACTCTCAATTATCTGAACTTACTGATAAGTGACTGAATGTTTTATGTAGCCTTCAGTGTGTGAATGCATTGATTTTATTGATACATTATATTTTGTACTTTCATTTGTTATGTGACTTTGTCAATGCTTTTGAGCGGGACGACAATAAATGATTATTGATTCTTAAATATATTAAAACATCAGAACTACAATATAGATTGCAAGCACCATAGGGACTGGACTAAATCACTAAAGTTGCTAAACTAGTTCCACTAGCAAGAATTTTTTGTGTTATCTAACTCAATAAAACTTCTGGTCAAAAGTCCCACTCATTTTCCCACTGCTTGTTTGGTGTCAACTGGGTTAAATCAATGTAGAATGCTCATAGATTTTGTGAGAAAGGTAGATTTTCAGGACTTCAGTACAAAAGTACAGGTTATGCTAATTTATAATGGAGAATTTTGATGATTGAATCAGCAATCATATGATCACAATTATTAGAAATTTTCATTGCCCTGAATAGATAAATGCTGTATGTTAGCATCAGGGTGGTTTCCTCCACTAGAAGGAATCCACAAAACAGTAAACGATTAAGCATAGAACTTGGAAATTTAATAGTTAAGATGATATTTGTGCTTGGTGTATAAGTAATTCCATCACTAAATTGAAACTATCATTATTTATAGCTACATCCATACCCAAGCTCGCGGCGGAAAAGATAATGTTTGAAAATTCAGCCATTCTTATGTGTTCAGCCTAAACTGAACTCTCTAAACAAATGAGTCAAACAAATTTAGTCTTATCAGTCTTATACTCTTAGCAGTCTTATAGTTCCCAGATCTTTACTACAGAAGATTGAGGTTAGACTGGGATTGATTCATCTTTTCCAGATCTTTGTGTGACTCGATTTGACTTCTCATCCTTGCTGGTGAACACCCTTTCGTTACCAATCCAGACGAATCTGCAGCCTCGCTTCTTAATCAGCTTCCGCGCTGCTATATTACCGATATTATTATGGTAATATTATTATGGATATATTATGGCTATACCGTTGAGATCTCTGACATTGAGGGGTGCTGCGTCACCGTATACAAGCGTAGAGTGAGCAGGTAGCTGCTCTACATTGAGGCAGAAACTTCGGAAGCTCTCCCAAGTTCACCTTATGGATGAATATTTCCATTGGAAATGCCAGCATATATATCATTTAACATATTCATCCATATAATTATTTTTGTTTTAATTTTTCCCCCCACACAATATTAAAATAATAAAGTTATGACTGCCGAGTGAAATCCCTAAGGGTGGTTGAGCTGAAAATTATTATTATCATTTGTATGTTTATACTGCAATCATATAAATATATTTTTTCATATTTCACTTTTTATTCCAAACTATTTTTATGTATCATAATTTCCTTGATTCAATCCAGTGTATTTTAACTGTCTGATTTAGTTCGACTCCTCCCTGCACACAGACAAATCATCCACGCAGGGAGTATATCCTTTATATTTATTATTATTACACTATTATTTTGTAAATATGTCTTTTTTGATTGATCAATTTGAATTTGAATATGAAGCTTCTTCCTCTCCGGACTCAAGCACTCATTCAGATAAATGAGTGATTTTTCATCATGGCCCAAGTCCTTGCATTAAAAGTTAAGCATTTCTCTTCTCCTCTGTAGTAGGGCTTCCTTGTCGATTCTTCTTTCTTGTCGATTCATTCTGACAATGATTCCGGGAGACAGGGTTCTCTCCAGCAATAGTCACTCAGACCAAAAAATCCCTCCTTGATACAGCTGTTTGTGAACAGTTGAATTATAACTATTGAATTATTAGTTTGAACTAATAAATTATAAATGATTGAATTGAACAGTTGAATTAGTTTCAAGATTTTTGTTCAAAAATGTTCAGGTTATATTGGAAACAAGATTGCAGGCAGATCCAATAAAGAAATAAAGCAATCTACAGAGAAATGGCATATTGAACTATGCCTTTTTTCAGTATACCGCCTTCATTTTTTGTCTACAAATCGATATGCATGTTTTGTAGTATAAACATCAATGATTCAGTTGAAATTTCAATTTCATCATTCTCAGCAGAGAATCACGAAAATTGGAAAAATATTTGAAAACTTGAAGTTTGATGAAATTTTAATTGGAACATTTGTTAACCTTCTTGTATTTGTATTATTATCATTTAAACAGTAGGCCTATTCAGAATATTTCGTTCATATCCTGTTATCCATCCAATCGACCAAATTATAATTTAGCAAATTTTGTGAGACTTTCAGGTAATGTGTGAAACAAGATGGCCGATTTGAAAAAGCAATTTCCAGAATAAGGGTACCTACATAGTTCTATCTGTCCTTTTTTCTCATACCGACTCATTCTTTCGAATGGAATAATATTCAGTTTGACAGGCTACAAATCTATATTAATTTCTGAACTACAAACATCAACAATCGAGTTGAAATTCCAATTTCATCATTCTCAGTCATATTTACGATAATTAGAAGAATAAAAACTTAGAGTTTGTTGAAATTTCAATTACAGCATTTGTTATACTTCTCATATTCACAATATTGTCATTCACACAATATTCACAATATTTCGTTTATATTCAGTTATGTATTCAATCGAGCAAAATTATACCTTACAAATTCTTGTGGAGACAATTTGAGCAAAATTTATAAGAAAGAAAGAGTAAGAAAGGGTGATAATGGGAGATGTGTGGACTTTCGTGAGACGTGAGGCGTGATTAGAACAAAATAATTACGGTATGTTTGAGAAAAGAGGCGGAAAATAGTCGCCGATGGCGCAACACTCAGTAGGCTGGGCCCTTTTCTCATAATCTATTTTTCAAATTCAATTACACCAATATACATGTTTAAATATGTCTACAAAGTTTATATAATAATTTTTCTTAAATATTTTATAATTATTATCCACATAATTAGTTGTCTCAATTCAATCATTGTATTATTATTTTTGTACAGTCGCAGGATATCGGTATCTTATTATATTTCATTATGGATAAATTATATGAATGGAGAATATAGGAAAGGTATGCTGTGATAGTACTTGCCTTCCCATTCCTGTCAAGCTAGCTAGGGCTTAATTAAAAATGTGTCTGTCGGCAGCGTGGAAATGTTTCATTCCTGACGATGTCGGCTTCAACTTTCTTAATTAATGTTCTGTTTTTATTTTGCAAAAGTTGAACCGATTCGCGACCTGTAGCCTACTCACGTCATTATAGTAAATAAAGGTTTCAGCTCTATATTCATGTATATAAATGCAGGCTTCGCCAACAGTCAGCGGAGAAGATTAATTACCGAAGATAAAATAACAAGTTATATGAAGTTCGTGAGAGCAAATAACGAAAAACTCTACTTTGACGTTTCAAGAAGCTTTTTATTCCCTTCCGCTATTGACAGGCAATATCAGATTAAAATTGGACATCAAGGAGGGTTATGAAGTGTAAATCAAATAAATTTTTATCCAGTTTCACTTTTATTACAGTATTCCTTAATAAATATTTCCAGTTTTGAATATTTCGTAATCTAATATACTCATTTTCCAAATCTGTGAATAGTGGTCAGATTAGTGGTCACTCATAAGATTGGATACCTTTTTCTCGGTTGTGTTGTTCATAACATTGATGAGTTTAAGAATTATTTCATATGTTCAAATGGGTTTCTGGGTATTTCATCTATAATGATGTAGGGGGCAGTGTTGGAACAGATGGAGTTTCATGTTCCTGGGGCCTTGTTCAACATCAAACCATTCCAAACAAAAGGTATTGTGTTAACTTGAACTTCCTTCTACTAATGTTCCGTTTTTTAATTCAAATACATTTCAAGCGTTACGCCCATATCTTTCGTTCTAATAACAATATCGCAACAAAATTAATTTCCATGTTCTCCTTGAATCATTCCCTGCAATTGATATCATACTTTTTATTTTAGAGACAACTGTTCGGTAGTTATCAGTGTGCAAGCTAAAATGGTTCGATATTCAACGTTTGCATACATTTCTATTCTCTTCAATAGGCTATTAGACCTATGCAATCTTTGAACAACACAATGTTACCAATGAAACTTCTAGAACACAGGAAGAGCTTCAAATTGATATGTAATCATACGTATTTAATGATCACAGAGCAACAGATTATGCGTTCAAACGAAACTAATAGTCTGTGAGTCTGCTCTAAAACTAAACTTGACCAATATTGCAATTATATTATATAACTATGAAAATAAATGAATAAATAAATAAATGTTTTATTGTAGCAGCAAAAGAGAACATCAAATGCATTACAACGTCAAATGGTAACAAAGGTAGACACATAAAAAATAAATAGAACTATCAACAAAAAACATTAAACATACAATCAACAGAGTCTCACTACTAACTAATAAGAAAATCCAAATAGCAATCAATTACAGTCTCAATACATTAAACACATTACAGGAGGTAACTACAGTACATTTATGATGAATTGTCATGGAAAATATTCATAGAACACACACTTTCATAATACTCTTCCAATGTATTGAACGCATTCTTTAATAGGAATCTTTTGATAATTCTTGAAAATACATTCAATGTCAAACTTTGCATCCTCTCAGGTAAAGCATTGAAAAGCTTAATAGCTATGTAGTGTAACATTAAATTGATTGAACAGTGGTATCCATCATTGTAATAAATGATTGGTGACCTGTTTGGTAAGAGTAATAAAAGGGGGCGATCCACCAGTTCCCATACGGGAACACTGTAATATTATTGTTGCGTAGCATTTGATGGTAGAGCTAAAGCAGTTGGTTTTTTTTATATTATCAACTAGATGTTCTTTGGAATTTGAAAGGAAAACATTTATATTAGGAGTCAGATTTATTTTATTGAAATGAAAAGATTAATGTGAGATTTAAATGTGAATTTTAACATATTTTGGTTTTATAAAATTAGTTATGCTACAACTATTCTAATACAGAACAATTAAGGAAGGTTATGAAATTTTGAGCATTTAATCAATTTTAAAAATTCAAAATAAACTTTGTTGCCAATGATTTTTCAAAACGTTAGACAGAATTGTGTTGGACAGATTATTTTGTTTCTTATTTAAACAAGTTATATGAAAGTTTTAAAAACATGATTCAAGGCATAATTAATTTGGAATTTCTAAAAATAAAAAAACAATATGGAAGAATAAATTGAAATGTGGAACGATACCGTTATACTGTTGATGTCCATCCTAACTTGCCATGGTCTGAATGGAGAACCAGGGGATGTCCATCCACGGGTCAGCTCGGTCTGTCTCAGGAGGTAGGCGATGAAAAAGTGTGTGAAATTTTACAGAAAGAAAAGTGGAAACCTTTTTCCACTAGCTGGCTGGAGGGGAGACTAGAATGCTAGCCCCACTTCTACCTCTCCTCAGCGTTTTTAGTCTGTCAGCCAAAACTGTCTGATCAGCTTTTAGTTTTTGAAGTTGGAAAAAATTATTTCTCTCTGAAAGAAGGAAACGATGTTTGGGGGTATGTCAAACCTTGTGGTTCATGACATCTCCCCCTCCTCCACTGTGACAGCCGACCCCGGCTGTCCACTCTTGACTCAATGGGCTTGCTACAAAATGTTTTCACTTTAAAAAATCATTATCAAACTCTTTGAGGTTCTTTTCAGGAACTGTGACAAAGACAATAATTATCAAGTATAGTTTGAAATTATTTCCTAAAATATACAGTATATATATTAGAAATATCTTAAACCACATATGTTAACTTTATACAGTATAATTCATTTTATAATATATTAATTGACTAAAAAACAAATTTCCATTGATCCCTAAGTCTAATAGCTCTAATAAGTGACACATAGTCAAGAATCATACAATAAAATTTTTAAGTATATCCTATTAATCCAAGAAAATTGTCTAGTAATCCTAAAACTCTAACCTTTCTTTAAGTTCCCCTAATAGGTCTATCTACTCAATTCCCCTATTAAATCATTTTATCCATCTACCCTTATTAAAACTGTAACATAAAGTCACTTATTTTTAATGAATGACGTTGTATGCAACAATCGACATTCTCAGTAATAAAAGATAATTATTAAATATTCAGAGTAGAACTTCCTAAAATATATAACATTGATACCAATTGAGTAAACTTATTGTACATTTCCCATAAGCTAATAGTTCTTGTAATAACAATTGACTACATGATAAAGAGAATTTAATTCTCATTTTCAATAGGTGAAAAGGTCTTATTTATTTTAATTATAAATTATTCATTGTAATATTCATCTTGGTAGTCAAAAAGATTACATCTAATCTTTGATTATTTACAATAATAAAATTGAAAAATGATTCTATACCAATAAATTCCAAGAATTCATGATTAATGCAGTGTTGATAATATACTAATAAGTTTCATTAATTATTAAAATTCAATAATAATTTTTTTTTAATTATAATATAGTAATCAATAATATCGATTGATAATAATTCATCTATATTAATAATGAAAATTCAATCATATTTTACACGAAATATTTATCTTTAATTACAATCTCCCTATCAGATAATTATTGAGTAAACACATTTTATGATAAAAAATGAAAAATATATGTCAGTGAATGATATTTGATCAATTATATATAGAATAATATTCAATAATACAACTTTAAATTAAACTTCATTACATATATAATAATAGTTCCTAAAAAAATATTTATTCTTGATTGAAAGGAATCCTATTTGTAGAGAAATACATATAAATAAACATGGCAATGTATTGTGTGTACATAAAAAAAGAAGAATAGTCTAACATAGATATAAGTACACATTTATAGTACAAATAATTATGTAATAAATCAATCAAATGAGACAAATATCCTTAACAATTTTTATTAAAAAATGAAAAAAGTGATTTTATTTTAATTAATCAATCTTGTGGTGTTGATTGTGAAAACTATACATAATTTCAATCCTTCAACTCTACCATTTGAATGGCGGGCTTCTGTTGAGATTTTTGGATAATCAGTAGCATGTGAATCTTCAGTAACAAGTATAATAATGCTAAAGTGATTATTCCTAACCAAGCATAAATAAAATAGAATGCCATGGAAGTGGAATTAAAAATATCCTGCCAACTGTTTGGTAGTGTTACTTTTTCGAATAAATCTGGAGCTATATTATTATGAATAAACAGAGTTGGTACAGTAACATTCCAGTCATCTTTTAAAATATCTGAGAAATTATCAAAATGCGGATTGTTATGGGGCTGGAAGGAATCTATTTTTAGTGATTTAATATTTAGCCAGTGAAGAGGTAGAAAATGTTGGATTTTGGGAATGATTGGTGCACGGGAGTCACAAGGAAAGGTTCTTCTAATCAATGTCTTATTTTTGTACTGTAGCTCACAGCTGCACGGGATAGATATATGTAGAGTTCCTGGAAGATTTGTAGATAATATGTGATCTTCCCCTTCTTCACATTTGATTGTGGTTCCTGGCTGGTTGTTTGTTACATAGAACTCCGTCGGCGATACTTCTATAATCTCACTAATATCTGTGCTGCTTGTGCAGGAGAACACACAAAACTGTTGTAGCTGCTGAAGAGTTGATGACGCTACTAAATGTTCTGTACACTTTGATGATAATTTTCCCGAATGTTGTTGTCTAGGTAGATAGCAAAGCGTTGTTGTTTGTACTGGACAAAGCTCCAATTGCTTCCCAGTTAGAACTTGAATTGTTTCTTCGCTTTTCGCTATTATCATTTTATCTCTGGGTAGCCAACGTGATTGATTTTTCCAGAATAGCGGGGTTGGAATGTATTTAAATAATGTGAAGTTAGATGTTTTTGTGATGAATGGAACTTTCAGTGTGATTGTCACATCCTCCTCTGTTATTTTACATGTCGTTATTGGTAGGTGGTAGAACTGATGATAATCTTCTATGTTAACTGCTATACGTTGATTTGTTGAATCCATATTCCTTTGTAATTGTAAGAGGTCTTTCTTCAACAATTCAGGTTTGATGACGTTTGAAGGGAGTAATTTCTGTTGACACCTCTCTTTAATTGATGTGATGAAATTTCTTCGAGTCAGGATATATAAGTCGGAGTAGAGGTGGAAAGTGTAGCCGATTATTAGATTGTAGAGTGATTCATCTGCTTCTAATTTGGAATTCATTTTGTTTTGGAGTTGAAGATATGCTGTGTGGAACTGGTTGGAGATATCTTTAGTGAAGGAGTTCAACTCCGCCGTCACTTTGATTAAATCTTGGTGGTCCTCTTTCACAATACTTTTGAATGCGTTGAGGTGGTCTGTCAGGTGCTGTTCGTTGAATTCAAGTCCATGGAGCTCCCCGTCTGTTGCGGTACCGCAGCAAAAGTGCGAGAAGTTTCCTATTGCATCAATGGACCTTGTAGAACGATTAGATTTTGTAGTTGATAATGTCTGTGGTTTATTGGTGTAGAGAGTGTAGTCCAGGTGCTCATGTTTCATTATACTGGTTAAGCTACTGGTTTTATTATACCATCCGTATCTTTCTGTGCTAAGCAAGCAGCGATCCCTATGGAACATGCATCCGTAATAACATACGTATCTTCGTTATCACAGAAGTGGGATAGTATTGGCTGTGTCATTAAACAATTTTTCAAATCGTCAAACGCTTTTTGGTGGCTCTCGTGCCATTCAAATTTTGCGTCTTTATGAGTCAATTGTGTAAGAGGGTATGCTCTTTTGGAGAGACAGGGAATGAATATCCTATAAAACGATGTAGCCCCAAGAAATCTTTTAACTTCAGTTACATTGGTAGGTTTGGGCATATTTTTTATAGCCTCTACATTTTCCGGAAGTGGCGAAATTCCCTGGTCTGATACCATGTGTCCAAGAATTTCCAATGATTTATAGCAAATTTTGGATTTTTCGGGGTTTAATTTCAGATTTGCTGCTCTCAGTCTTCTAAACACTTCTTCCAGATGTTTCTTGTGGTCATCAAGTGTAGAAGACATGATATAGATATCGTCAATGTAAATAAGAACGGATTTGTACAAGATGTCTGAGAATAAGTGTGTCATTCCTCTCATGAATGAGTTTGGGGATGAATTCAACCCCATAGGAGCGCATTTGAAACTAAAAAGTCCTAGAGGTGTATTAAAGGCTGTGAGGTGTTTCGACTTTTCAGCTATTCTCATGGAATAAAAGGCTGAAGTTAAATCCAGGGTTGAGAGGAATTTTGCAGAACTTAAGGCTTCCAATATTGTAGAAGGATTTGGAAGAGGATATCTATCTTTTAGAATCTTATTGTTGAGTTTTTTATAATTTACTACAAGACGAGGCTTGTTATTCTTGTTATGCACTATAAATGCGGGTGAGGCATAATTTGATTTGGTTTCTTCGATTACGTTTGCTTTTAGAAGTCCTTTAAGGATTTCATCCATTTCTTTTCTTTCTTTAGTAGCTAGTTTATATGGAGGCGAAAAGATAGGAGTATCATCTGTGAGGTTGATTGTTACTGGTTCAAGAGTTGACACCGGAATATCATACTTATGTTTCGAAAATACATCTGTGTATTTCGTAATTATTTTTTCAAAATCTTTATAATCTGTTCCCTTCAAGTTGGGATTTACATCAATCTTTTGAGTATCATGAATTATAATATCTATATTTTTCTTTTCTTTGTTTTGTTCTTGAATGTTATATACTGATTCAACGAGAGGATCCTGTGTTATTGTATTCTCTGTAATACTTTTCTTAATATCTTTAATATTTGAGCTTTGAATACTTATGTATCCAATGCATGCTCTGATTTTTAAAGAAACCATTCTTTGTGAAAAATTGTAGGCAATGAATTTCATTTCTGTTTCCGTGACTTCCTGAATCGCGAAATTGACTTTTTCTCTATTCAGATACATCTCATTTGGTGTGAAATGCAAGCTCACATTTTTTTGTACATTCCAGATGTTTCTCACTGAAAATTCAGTAGAGTCATGAGATTTTATAATTACATCCGTCGGTAACCGAATAGATTGAGATTCATTGTAATCTGTATTGAGTACAACAGATTCATTAACAATGGGCGAAAATTGCGCTGTATAAGCTGTCTCGCTGAGAGTGCCGAGTGATTGCCCACTGGAAAAATCAAAGTTTTACCTGACGTGTTGAAAACGTCAATTTGATAATTTTGCTTCGCGATTGTTCTTACTTGGAAACAAACGTCGCTATCTTTGCACAAGGTTTTATGCTGAGGATTGAAAATCCTAAATTCATTGTCTGTTGGAAAATTAGACAATAGCAAAGGAATAGGATATGATTCGGCAGGCTGTATTCTAATATCGTTTTCCGTGTAAACTGAATACGCGACAGAAACTGGACTTTCTGAATGGGAATGAGATACTGTCTCTTCACTCGTTCTCATGGGAATCGTTAGATCTTTGTTCAAAATAATTTTCTTGCAAGAGAAATCAATGAGAACATTATTTTCTTCCAAAAATCGATTTCCTAAGATTATATCTGTCGATAACTCTTGTACTATGAAGCATAATTGAGAAAAGAGTTTTTCTTGAATTGAGAATTTAACTTCTGCAATTCCAAGGAATGGAATCTCTTTTTGATTCGCAGCATACAAAATCATGTCAGGTTTTTCTATTATATCATTTTCTTGTACCAAGTGCTTTCTGGCTAATGATATATTTGATCCAGTGTCAAAAAGGATGATAATGTTTCGTTTATTTGACATGGCTTTAATGTGGACAGCCGAATCTATTTGATTGCATGCTTCCGTGATTTTGGAGCTGGAAGGATGTTTGTTTGACAAATATGATTGAGGGTCTTGTATTAGATGTATCAGATTTTCTATTTTGTGAATTATTTCCGGTTTCTTTTCCATTGTGTTTAACGGTTTGTTATCGAGTGAATATTTATGTATCATATTGAGTTGGAAATCTTTGAGGCTCGCTATTTCGTCATCTTGTGAGAAAGCTTCTAGAGTTCTGTACTTCAAGTAATAGTATAAGACATTCAAAAATTTTTCTACATTCGTGCAGAGATTGTGTTCTTTTGACTTTTCTCCTATGCGTATCACTCTTTTGATAGTCAGGTGTGAGTTGTTGGGGCCTTGAGGTAATAATTGTCGAACTTCAACTATTTTTTCAGCCAATCTTGTTATTTCTCTGTTAAATGGGCCAGTGGTTTCATCATAGATAATTATAGAAATTCCTTGTTCTATTATCACTCACTAAAATTGAATCGTTATGCTGGACTATCGTGCATTATCGGTTTGCTTGTGAGTTATGAAAAAAATCCATAAGTGGCGCAATGTTACATTTTTACTTATCCATTGTGGTAGTGATTCGTCATCAGAGTCAAGTAAATCAAGTGTGATTTGGTCATTGAATACCTGAATTTGAGTTGCTATAGGGAAAGCGTAGTTGTTCATTATGTAGTCAATAATGTGTGACAAATTCAATTTATTCATATTATCTTCCATGCGTAGGGATTGTTGTAGTATTTGTGATTTAATTTTAGTTGGGTCTGTGTTGCATACCTGTTTCAAAGGTTCTTGCTTATCATTTGGAAGATCCGATTTATCAGTTTTTTTCACGTATGTGTGTTTTCCATTATTTTTAACATCGTGAGATTCCTGTCTGGTATCGTGTGATGACGTAATAATTTTACTATCATTTTGGGTGTTGACGGGTTGACAAGATTGTTTTGATGCAGCTAGAGCGTAGGTCATTGTATTCTTTTGCTCTTGAATTTGTTTAATATTTACAGGACATCCGTTATTCACTACGCTAGTGTTTTTGGATGTCCTATTTATGCGTTTTTTGAATTGGCATTTCTCAATTTATTGTAATAACAACTATCTGTGCTGTGACCCTGCTTGTTACATATAGCACACATTACTTTCTTTTTCTCTTCTGGGTTGGTGAGACCGTTATGAAAACAATCTTTTGATTGGTATAATGGCAAATTTCACAAGGTGTTTTATTTTCAGAGGTGCGCGCTTGTTCATGTCTTGGCTGTTTATTGTAGCCGTTTTGTTCTCTGCGATTTATATTTCTGAAATCCCTATTATGGGATCTATTATAGGCCTGTTGGTTGGGATTCTGGTTTCTAGTTGTGATTTGATTGTTATTTTGGTTGAGGTACCCAGTTTTCTGATTTCCATGAAATCCCTGGTTCTGTGTTGTTTCTGGTTGGTTGTTGTTAGCTAGACATTTCATGTTTAATAAATGAACGTGTTCAGTTTGCTGGATTAATTTCTCCAATTTTTCTGTTAGTTTGTCCATTTTCTCTGTTTGGACTTCTGGTTTTTGAACTTGTTCGAAAGTTTTGCCGATAGGCTGTGTAATCCCTAGCCGATCATCAGTCATGAACTGGGACAGTTCGTAATTTTGAATGTTTTCCTCGAGCTGTTTCATTGTGTTATTTGGTAACATGCAAATTTTATCGAGTATGTGAGGTAAAAGTCCTCGCATTATGTACCTCACTTTTCGCGTTTCACCCATTTGTGGATCTATTTGTCTACACAAAAATTGTATGTGTGCCATGTAATTCTGTATTGTTTCTGAACGAAACATTTTTCTGTTTGCAAGTTCGATTTCGAGTTTTTCAATGTGTGCTACTGGTTCAAAGTATTCTGTCATTTCCTTTTGTACGTTTTCGTAATTTAAAGTATTTTGTGTTTGTAATCTGTCACTTATAGTGTCAAAGTAGTGAGCGGCACTACCTTTCAGATAGAATGGTAAGTAGAGTAAGGAATCTTCTGAGCTCCATGAATTTGCCTTTGAGTCCTATTAAAACTACCGAAAAAGTCATGTATGTTTTCGTGTGGTGAGGCAGAATAGGTTGGTGGTGTGATAAAAGGCCTCTTTCTGTCAGCCATTTCGGTTTCTGTATCTGAATTTTTTTCAAGTGTTTCGGTTGGGATGGAAGAACTCGTATAGGTATTAATTGTTTCGATTTGAGTGTAAGAATCTGTAGTGAAACTTTCTGTTTGAGTACATGAATTTGTTTTAATTGGTTCAGGGGGAAAAATACGTTAGTTTTGCTGGCAGAATGTGTTAATAGTTTATTTGGTGTATTTTCAAGGCTTTGTTCTCCTGCGCTTGCTAGTCTGAAATTTCTTCTTAGGTGGTTTTCAAGGACATATAAATCGGGGTAGCTATCTTT
Source organism: Nilaparvata lugens (assembly GCF_014356525.2). NCBI lineage: Eukaryota > Metazoa > Arthropoda > Insecta > Hemiptera > Delphacidae > Nilaparvata > Nilaparvata lugens. The sequence continues at coordinate 42,074,273 of NC_052518.1, read as the reverse complement.
TAAAGTATCTGAAAGTGGGACTCGATCTATAATGTATTGAATCGCTCTATCACGCTCTTTCTGATATTTTGAAATATCATTGAAACTTTCTTTAATAAGACGAAGATTTGAGGGTACAAACTCAAGATCAGCGTTAGCGGGAATGTAAAGGTTGTATTCCTGCGATAATTGTTTTGCTGTTTCCCAATTAAGTTTGGAAGTTTGAACAGTACGCAAGTCAGTTAAAGTAGTTGAGGACATATTTCCTAGCACAATTCATAAAAACTAGATACATTTTATATATTTGTATAACATGCAGTATAGCTGGATGATTGATCTAGGTCAGGCACGAAACAATAGAAAGCAATAAAATACAATAAGAAATAACTGTAGGATGACTCTTCTCACGCTCATGGCGTTGACTGCTATTCAATGACATTATAATTATATAGGCCTAATAATAGTTCAAATAGAAATGTATATAGCATTTGCACTCAATATTTCATCAATTAGTGGGCTCAGATAGTTAATAGCCTTGGCATTGAAATAAAACATTCATTGAAAACACAACTTACTTCGAAATAACAATACACTTTTTTCCTGTAATAAAAATTCATTCAAAATGGTTTGCTATTATGTATTGAAATTAATTCACTGATTAAACGCCAGTTTTTAGTTCTATTTAATTTAATTTGATTACAAGAACTTTTGATTTGAGTTTTGCAATTATTTATGTATTTTATAATTTGAGGGACGGGGAAGGTCCAACATTTAACGTTAGATTAATCTGCTTTAATGTTTTTATTATTTACTTATTAATTTATTTGTGTAATGCAGAAATAAACTCGGCGTAACCTCCACCATTTGTAACATTAAATTGATTGAACTGTGATATCCATCATTTGTAATAAATGATTGGTGACCTGTTTGGTAAGAGTAATAAAAGGGGGCGATCCACCAGTTCCCATACGGGAACACTGTAATATTGTTGTTGCGTAGCATTTGATGGTAGAGCTAAAGCAGTTGGTTTTTTTATATTATCAACTAGATGTTCTTTGGAATTTGAAAGGAAAACATTTATATTAGGAGTCAGATTTATTTTATTGAAATGAAAAGATTAATGTGAGATTTAAAAGTGAATTTTAACATATTTAGGTTTTATAAAATTAGTTATGCTACAACTATTCTAATACAGAACAATTAAGGAAGGTTATGAAATTTTGAGCATTCAATCAATTTTGAAAATTCAAAATAATCTTTGTTGCCAATGATTTTTCAAAACATTACACAGAATTGTGTTGGACAGATTATTTTGTTTCTTATTTAAACAAGTTATATGAAAGTTTTAAGAACATGATTCAAGGCATAATTAATTTGGAATTTCTAAAAATTAAAAAACAATATGGAAGAATAAATTGAAATGTGGAACGATACCGTTATACTGTTGATGTCCATCCTAACTTGCCATGGTCTGAATGGAGAACCAGGGGATGTCCATCCACGGGTCAGCTCGGTCTGTCTCAGGAGGTAGGCGATGAAAAAGTGTGTGAAATTTTACAGAAAGAAAAGTGGAAACCTTTTTCCACTAGCTGGCTGGAGGGGAGACTAGAATGCTAGCCCCACTTCTACCTCTCCTCAGCGTTTTTAGTCTGTCAGCCAAAACTGTCTGATCAGCTTTTAGTTTTTGAAGTTGGAAAAAATTATTTCTCTCTTAAAGAAGGAAACGATGTTTGGGGGTATGTCAAACCTTGTGGTTCATGACATCTCCCCCTCCTCCACTGTGACAGCCGACCCGGCTGTCCACTCTTGACTCAATGGGCTTGCTACAAAATGTTTTCACTTTAAAAAATCATTATCAAACTCTTTGAGGTTCTTTTCAGGAACTGTGACAAAGACAATAATTATCAAGTATAGTTTGAAATTATTTCCTAAAATATACAGTATATATATTAGAAATATCTTAAACCACATATGTTAACTTTATACAGTATAATTCATTTTATAATATATTAATTGACTAAAAAACAAATTTCCATTGATCCCTAAGTCTAATAGCTCTAATAAGTGACACATAGTCAAGAATCATACAATAAAATTTTTAAGTATATCCTATTAATCCAAGAAAATTGTCTAGTAATCCTAAAACTCTAACCTTTCTTTAAGTTCCCCTAATAGGTCTATCTACTCAATTCCCCTATTAAATCATTTTATCCATCTACCCTTATTAAAACTGTAACATAAAGTCACTTATTTTTAATGAATGACGTTGTATGCAACAATCGACATTCTCAGTAATAAAAGATAATTATTAAATATTCAGAGTAGAACTTCCTAAAATATATAACATTGATACCAATTGAGTAAACTTATTGTACATTTCCCATAAGCTAATAGTTCTTGTAATAACAATTGACTACATGATAAAGAGAATTTAATTCTCATTTTCAATAGGTGAAAAGGTCTTATTTATTTTAATTATAAATTATTCATTGTAATATTCATCTTGGTAGTCAAAAAGATTACATCTAATCTTTGATTATTTACAATAATAAAATTGAAAAATGATTCTATACCAATAAATTCCAAGAATTCATGATTAATGCAGTGTTGATAATATACTAATAAGTTTCATTAATTATTAAAATTCAATAATAATTTTTTTTTTAATTATAATATAGTAATCAATAATATCGATTGATAATAATTCATCTATATTAATAATGAAAATTCAATCATATTTTACACGAAATATTTATCTTTAATTACAATCTCCCTATCAGATAATTATTGAGTAAACACATTTTATGATAAAAAATGAAAAATATATGTCAGTGAATGATATTTGATCAATTATATATAGAATAATATTCAATAATACAACTTTAAATTAAACTTCATTACATATATAATAATAGTTCCTAAAAAATATTTATTCTTGATTGAAAGGAATCCTATTTGTAGAGAAATACATATAAATAAACATGGCAATGTATTGTGTGTACATAAAAAAAGAAGAATAGTCTAACATAGATATAAGTACACATTTATAGTACAAATAATTATGTAATAAATCAATCAAATGAGACAAATATCCTTAACAATTTTTATTAAAAAATGAAAAAAGTGATTTTATTTTAATTAATCAATCTTGTGGTGTTGATTGTGAAAACTATACATAATTTCAATCCTTCAACTCTACCATTTGAATGGCGGGCTTCTGTTGAGATTTTTGGATAATCAGTAGCATGTGAATCTTCAGTAACAAGTATAATAATGCTAAAGTGATTATTCCTAACCAAGCATAAATAAAATAGAATGCCATGGAAGTGGAATTAAAAATATCCTGCCAACTGTTTGGTAGTGTTACTTTTTCGAATAAATCTGGAGCTATATTATTATGAATAAACAGAGTTGGTACAGTAACATTCCAGTCATCTTTTAAAATATCTGAGAAATTATCAAAATGCGGATTGTTATGGGGCTGGAAGGAATCTATTTTTAGTGATTTAATATTTAGCCAGTGAAGAGGTAGAAAATGTTGGATTTTGGGAATGATTGGTGCACGGGAGTCACAAGGAAAGGTTCTTCTAATCAATGTCTTATTTTTGTACTGTAGCTCACAGCTGCACGGGATAGATATATGTAGAGTTCCTGGAAGATTTGTAGATAATATGTGATCTTCCCCTTCTTCACATTTGATTGTGGTTCCTGGCTGGTTGTTTGTTACATAGAACTCCGTCGGCGATACTTCTATAATCTCACTAATATCTGTGCTGCTTGTGCAGGAGAACACACAAAACTGTTGTAGCTGCTGAAGAGTTGATGACGCTACTAAATGTTCTGTACACTTTGATGATAATTTTCCCGAATGTTGTTGTCTAGGTAGATAGCAAAGCGTTGTTGTTTGTACTGGACAAAGCTCCAATTGCTTCCCAGTTAGAACTTGAATTGTTTCTTCGCTTTTCGCTATTATCATTTTATCTCTGGGTAGCCAACGTGATTGATTTTTCCAGAATAGCGGGGTTGGAATGTATTTAAATAATGTGAAGTTAGATGTTTTTGTGATGAATGGAACTTTCAGTGTGATTGTCACATCCTCCTCTGTTATTTTACATGTCGTTATTGGTAGGTGGTAGAACTGATGATAATCTTCTATGTTAACTGCTATACGTTGATTTGTTGAATCCATATTCCTTTGTAATTGTAAGAGGTCTTTCTTCAACAATTCAGGTTTGATGACGTTTGAAGGGAGTAATTTCTGTTGACACCTCTCTTTAATTGATGTGATGAAATTTCTTCGAGTCAGGATATATAAGTCGGAGTAGAGGTGGAAAGTGTAGCCGATTATTAGATTGTAGAGTGATTCATCTGCTTCTAATTTGGAATTCATTTTGTTTTGGAGTTGAAGATATGCTGTGTGGAACTGGTTGGAGATATCTTTAGTGAAGGAGTTCAACTCCGCCGTCACTTTGATTAAATCTTGGTGGTCCTCTTTCACAATACTTTTGAATGCGTTGAGGTGGTCTGTCAGGTGCTGTTCGTTGAATTCAAGTCCATGGAGCTCCCCGTCTGTTGCGGTACCGCAGCAAAAGTGCGAGAAGTTTCCTATTGCATCAATGGACCTTGTAGAACGATTAGATTTTGTAGTTGATAATGTCTGTGGTTTATTGGTGTAGAGAGTGTAGTCCAGGTGCTCATGTTTCATTATACTGGTTAAGCTACTGGTTTTATTATACCATCCGTATCTTTCTGTGCTAAGCAAGCAGCGATCCCTATGGAACATGCATCCGTAATAACATACGTATGTTTCGAAAATACATCTGTGTATTTCGTAATTATTTTTTCAAAATCTTTATAATCTGTTCCCTTCAAGTTGGGATTTACATCAATCTTTTGAGTATCATGAATTATAATATCTATATTTTTCTTTTCTTTGTTTTGTTCTTGAATGTTATATACTGATTCAACGAGAGGATCCTGTGTTATTGTATTCTCTGTAATACTTTTCTTAATATCTTTAATATTTGAGCTTTGAATACTTATGTATCCAATGCATGCTCTGATTTTTAAAGAAACCATTCTTTGTGAAAAATTGTAGGCAATGAATTTCATTTCTGTTTCCGTGACTTCCTGAATCGCGAAATTGACTTTTTCTCTATTCAGATACATCTCATTTGGTGTGAAATGCAAGCTCACATTTTTTTGTACATTCCAGATGTTTCTCACTGAAAATTCAGTAGAGTCATGAGATTTTATAATTACATCCGTCGGTAACCGAATAGATTGAGATTCATTGTAATCTGTATTGAGTACAACAGATTCATTAACAATGGGCGAAAATTGCGCTGTATAAGCTGTCTCGCTGAGAGTGCCGAGTGATTGCCCACTGGGAAAAATCAAAGTTTTACCTGACGTGTTGAAAACGTCAATTTGATAATTTTGCTTCGCGATTGTTCTTACTTGGAAACAAACGTCGCTATCTTTGCACAAGGTTTTATGCTGAGGATTGAAAATCCTAAATTCATTGTCTGTTGGAAAATTAGACAATAGCAAAGGAATAGGATATGATTCGGCAGGCTGTATTCTAATATCGTTTTCCGTGTAAACTGAATACGCGACAGAAACTGGACTTTCTGAATGGGAATGAGATACTGTCTCTTCACTCGTTCTCATGGGAATCGTTAGATCTTTGTTCAAAATAATTTTCTTGCAAGAGAAATCAATGAGAACATTATTTTCTTCCAAAAATCGATTTCCTAAGATTATATCTGTCGATAACTCTTGTACTATGAAGCATAATTGAGAAAAGAGTTTTTCTTGAATTGAGAATTTAACTTCTGCAATTCCAAGGAATGGAATCTCTTTTTGATTCGCAGCATACAAAATCATGTCAGGTTTTTCTATTATATCATTTTCTTGTACCAAGTGCTTTCTGGCTAATGATATATTTGATCCAGTGTCAAAAAGGATGATAATGTTTCGTTTATTTGACATGGCTTTAATGTGGACAGCCGAATCTATTTGATTGCATGCTTCCGTGATTTTGGAGCTGGAAGGATGTTTGTTTGACAAATATGATTGAGGGTCTTGTATTAGATGTATCAGATTTTCTATTTTGTGAATTATTTCCGGTTTCTTTTCCATTGTGTTTAACGGTTTGTTATCGAGTGAATATTTATGTATCATATTGAGTTGGAAATCTTTGAGGCTCGCTATTTCGTCATCTTGTGAGAAAGCTTCTAGAGTTCTGTACTTCAAGTAATAGTATAAGACATTCAAAAATTTTTCTACATTCGTGCAGAGATTGTGTTCTTTTGACTTTTCTCCTATGCGTATCACTCTTTTGATAGTCAGGTGTGAGTTGTTGGGGCCTTGAGGTAATAATTGTCGAACTTCAACTATTTTTTCAGCCAATCTTGTTATTTCTCTGTTAAATGGGCCAGTGGTTTCATCATAGATAATTATAGAAATTCCTTGTTCTATTATCACTCACTAAAATTGAATCGTTATGCTGGACTATCGTGCATTATCGGTTTGCTTGTGAGTTATGAAAAAAATCCATAAGTGGCGCAATGTTACATTTTTACTTATCCATTGTGGTAGTGATTCGTCATCAGAGTCAAGTAAATCAAGTGTGATTTGGTCATTGAATACCTGAATTTGAGTTGCTATAGGGAAAGCGTAGTTGTTCATTATGTAGTCAATAATGTGTGACAAATTCAATTTATTCATATTATCTTCCATGCGTAGGGATTGTTGTAGTATTTGTGATTTAATTTTAGTTGGGTCTGTGTTGCATACCTGTTTCAAAGGTTCTTGCTTATCATTTGGAAGATCCGATTTATCAGTTTTTTTCACGTATGTGTGTTTTCCATTATTTTTAACATCGTGAGATTCCTGTCTGGTATCGTGTGATGACGTAATAATTTTACTATCATTTTGGGTGTTGACGGGTTGACAAGATTGTTTTGATGCAGCTAGAGCGTAGGTCATTGTATTCTTTTGCTCTTGAATTTGTTTAATATTTACAGGACATCCGTTATTCACTACGCTAGTGTTTTTGGATGTCCTATTTATGCGTTTTTTGAATTGGCATTTCTCAATTTATTGTAATAACAACTATCTGTGCTGTGACCCTGCTTGTTACATATAGCACACATTACTTTCTTTTTCTCTTCTGGGTTGGTGAGACCGTTATGAAAACAATCTTTTGATTGGTATAATGGCAAATTTCACAAGGTGTTTTATTTTCAGAGGTGCGCGCTTGTTCATGTCTTGGCTGTTTATTGTAGCCGTTTTGTTCTCTGCGATTTATATTTCTGAAATCCCTATTATGGGATCTATTATAGGCCTGTTGGTTGGGATTCTGGTTTCTAGTTGTGATTTGATTGTTATTTTGGTTGAGGTACCCAGTTTTCTGATTTCCATGAAATCCCTGGTTCTGTGTTGTTTCTGGTTGGTTGTTGTTAGCTAGACATTTCATGTTTAATAAATGAACGTGTTCAGTTTGCTGGATTAATTTCTCCAATTTTTCTGTTAGTTTGTCCATTTTCTCTGTTTGGACTTCTGGTTTTTGAACTTGTTCGAAAGTTTTGCCGATAGGCTGTGTAATCCCTAGCCGATCATCAGTCATGAACTGGGACAGTTCGTAATTTTGAATGTTTTCCTCGAGCTGTTTCATTGTGTTATTTGGTAACATGCAAATTTTATCGAGTATGTGAGGTAAAAGTCCTCGCATTATGTACCTCACTTTTCGCGTTTCACCCATTTGTGGATCTATTTGTCTACACAAAAATTGTATGTGTGCCATGTAATTCTGTATTGTTTCTGAACGAAACATTTTTCTGTTTGCAAGTTCGATTTCGAGTTTTTCAATGTGTGCTACTGGTTCAAAGTATTCTGTCATTTCCTTTTGTACGTTTTCGTAATTTAAAGTATTTTGTGTTTGTAATCTGTCACTTATAGTGTCAAAGTAGTGAGCGGCACTACCTTTCAGATAGAATGGTAAGTAGAGTAAGGAATCTTCTGAGCTCCATGAATTTGCCTTTGAGTCCTATTAAAACTACCGAAAAAGTCATGTATGTTTTCGTGTGGTGAGGCAGAATAGGTTGGTGGTGTGATAAAAGGCCTCTTTCTGTCAGCCATTTCGGTTTCTGTATCTGAATTTTTTTCAAGTGTTTCGGTTGGGATGGAAGAACTCGTATAGGTATTAATTGTTTCGATTTGAGTGTAAGAATCTGTAGTGAAACTTTCTGTTTGAGTACATGAATTTGTTTTAATTGGTTCAGGGGGAAAAAATACGTTAGTTTTGCTGGCAGAATGTGTTAATAGTTTATTTGGTGTATTTTCAAGGCTTTGTTCTCCTGCGCTTGCTAGTCTGAAATTTCTTCTTAGGTGGTTTTCAAGGACATATAAATCGGGGTAGCTATCTTTTAAAGTATCTGAAAGTGGGACTCGATCTATAATGTATTGAATCGCTCTATCACGCTCTTTCTGATATTTTGAAATATCATTGAAACTTTCTTTAATAAGACGAAGATTTGAGGGTACAAACTCAAGATCAGCGTTAGCGGGAATGTAAAGGTTGTATTCCTGCGATAATTGTTTTGCTGTTTCCCAATTAAGTTTGGAAGTTTGAACAGTACGCAAGTCAGTTAAAGTAGTTGAGGACATATTTCCTAGCACAATTCATAAAAACTAGATACATTTTATATATTTGTATAACATGCAGTATAGCTGGATGATTGATCTAGGTCAGGCACGAAACAATAGAAAGCAATAAAATACAATAAGAAATAACTGTAGGATGACTCTTCTCACGCTCATGGCGTTGACTGCTATTCAATGACATTATAATTATATAGGCCTAATAATAGTTCAAATAGAAATGTATATAGCATTTGCACTCAATATTTCATCAATTAGTGGGCTCAGATAGTTAATAGCCTTGGCATTGAAATAAAACATTCATTGAAAACACAACTTACTTCGAAATAACAATACACTTTTTTCCTGTAATAAAAATTCATTCAAAATGGTTTGCTATTATGTATTGAAATTAATTCACTGATTAAACGCCAGTTTTTAGTTCTATTTAATTTAATTTGATTACAAGAACTTTTGATTTGAGTTTTGCAATTATTATGTATTTTATAATTTGAGGGACGGGGAAGGTCCAACATTTAACGTTAGATTAATCTGCTTTAATGTTTTTATTATTTACTTATTAATTTATTTGTGTAATGCAGAAATAAACTCGGCGTAACCTCCACCATTTGTAACATTAAATTGATTGAACTGTGATATCCATCATTTGTAATAAATGATTGGTGACCTGTTTGGTAAGAGTAATAAAAGGGGGCGATCCAACAGTTCCCATACGTGAACACTGTAATATTGTTGTTGCGTAGCATTTGATGGTAGAGCTAAAGCAGTTGGTTTTTTTTATATTATCAACTAGATGTTCTTTGGAATTTGAAAGGAAAACATTTATATTAGGAGTCAGATTTATTTTATTGAAATGAAAAGATTAATGTGAGATTTAAAAGTGAATTTTAACATATTTAGGTTTTATAAAATTAGTTATGCTACAACTATTCTAATACAGAACAATTAAGGAAGGTTATGAAATTTTGAGCATTCAATCAATTTTGAAAATTCAAAATAATCTTTGTTGCCAATGATTTTTCAAAACATTACACAGAATTGTGTTGGACAGATTATTTTGTTTCTTATTTAAACAAGTTATATGAAAGTTTTAAGAACATGATTCAAGGCATAATTAATTTGGAATTTCTAAAAATTAAAAAACAATATGGAAGAATAAATTGAAATGTGGAACGATACCGTTATACTGTTGATGTCCATCCTAACTTGCCATGGTCTGAATGGAGAACCAGGGGATGTCCATCCACGGGTCAGCTCGGTCTGTCTCAGGAGGTAGGCGATGAAAAAGTGTGTGAAATTTTACAGAAAGAAAAGTGGAAACCTTTTTCCACTAGCTGGCTGGAGGGGAGACTAGAATGCTAGCCCCACTTCTACCTCTCCTCAGCGTTTTTAGTCTGTCAGCCAAAACTGTCTGATCAGCTTTTAGTTTTTGAAGTTGGAAAAAATTATTTCTCTCTTAAAGAAGGAAACGATGTTTGGGGGTATGTCAAACCTTGTGGTTCATGACAGTAGTAAAATGTTTTTTGTGACCTAGAGTAATTGCAAAAATTTATAGCAAGATTGTTCTTCCCCCTGGTATTATATTCATGACACACACCCTGTTGAACATATGAGCTATGGTTTTCCTTAACATAAACTAAACATTGATGAATATATAATGAGGGAAGTGTCATAATACAAATGGATTTGAAACTCTCTCTACAGTGACCTCTGTAAGGAAGACCACAAATCAATCTTACAGCTTTCTTCTGCAACCTCAATAATTTACTACTATATCTGTGAGAGCCCCAAATTAAAGTACCATAGGACAGATGGCTGTGCAAATGTGAAAAGTATACAGTTCTTAAGACCTGTAAGTTCACAATTTTTCTCATCTTTCTCAGCATAAAAAGTCCTTTACTCATCTTATTCGCCATTTTATCAATATGACTGTTCACTTCAATTTTGAGTCTATGATAGATCCAAGAAAATTAACCATGCTTTGGCTACCATCATGTAAACTATTGCTATACGAAACACTGAGCTTTTGAATTTTATCTGAATTTAGACACAACAGGTTCGCATTACACCAGTTCTCAACCATAAGAGTCATCTCATTTATTGCTCTGTCGTTAGTTGAAAGGGTCTTTGTGCTAACACAAATCGCAAGATCATCAGCAAACAGGTATCCTTTAGCTGACGGTCCAATTACTTTTGGCATGTCATTTACATGAATAATAAACAGAATTGGGCCTAAAATAGAGCCTTGTGGCACACCATAGGAAACAGGCAAGTAACTAGACTCATTACCATTGAAAGCTACCTTCTGCAACCTATTGCTCAAATAAGAACGTATGAGATTGCTTGCAGACTTCTCAAAACCATGATACTCCAGTTTGTTCAAAAGAATTTCATGAGATAACGTGTCAAAAGCTCTTGAGAGGTCAAATAGTCTTATTTCAGTTGGATTTTTCTTCTCCAATAACTCAATAAGAAAATTAAAGAGAGAAACAGTTGCTTTAACAGTTCCCAGTCCTGCTCTATAGCCATATTGGCAGTCACTAAAAAGACGATTGACTTCAAAATACTGAACTATTTGTTTATTCAATACTTTTTCGAACACCTTGTAAATAATAGGAACAAGTGAAATAGGTCTGAAACTATTGCACTCAGATTTGCATTCTTTTTTGAATATGGGAATCACTTTTATACGTTTAAGTGCATCTGGAAAGATGGACCTCAATATACAACTGTTTATAATATGAGTCAAATATCACTCAAATAATCCATTCCTAGTTTCACAATCAAGGTGTTTATTCCATAAACATCCTCACATCTACCTGCTTTCATGGTATTGATAGCGCTTTCAACTTCACCCTTACTAACTAAACTGAACTTAAATGAACAAGATGGTTTTAAGCTACTACACAAATAGTTGGTAGAGTTCTGGCTCCTCACTTTTTGAGACACATTTTTTACAATTTCATTGATCTTATCAACAAAGAAATTATAAAACTCAAATGGATCTAATTTGCTATCAGATAGTTTGATTTGACCCTCTTTATTACATTCACTATTTATAATACTCCATATCGCTTTACTCTTATTGCTAGAAGATTCTATGAAGTTGTCATTCTTTTTGCGCCTAGTTTCTTCAAGCAATTTTTTTAACGATTTCTTATATTTCTTAAGCAGCGCTTTAGCATGAGATGAACCTGTTCTTGAGTATATATCATAAAGCCAGTCAAATTTATCCTTTAATAAATTCAACTCGGGATTGTATACTCTATTTTTTTTCGGCAAAGTGGTCTTATCCCTAACTCTTTTAAGCGGAAAAGCGTTATTTATTACATTTAAAGAAATTTCGAGAAAGTAATCAACCTTCATGTCCAATGAATTATTCGGATAAATTTTATACCAATCTACAGCACTCAGGAGACACTCATAAGCATAAATGTTTTTGTTATTCATGCTACGCACTAAACGTTCAACTGTTGCTGCATTTGTTTTTTTCTCAGTTTTACCTTCATTTTTACATTTGACTGCTAGAAGAAGAGCCCAGTGATCAGAAACAAGAGTTTTTACTATTTCACAAGACAAAAAATGATTTTCCACATTGGTAAAAATGTTATCTATGCACGTGTCATAATTTTTCCCAGGCCTAGTAATACCCTCAAAACAATAACTTAATCCATAAGATAAAAAAATATTTTTCTATTCAGAAACAATGTCACCTCTTTTTTTGAAATCAACATTAAAATCTCCACAGAAAACTATTTTAGAATTGTGTTTACTCAAATATTCAAGAATGCAAGCCAACCTTTCCATGAAGATCATAAAACATTGCCGTGTATTATTTGTATTAGGTCTATATAGCGATATCACTATTATAGTATTATACTCGTTTAGCAACACCGCTGATACTTCAATAACCATTTCCAGAGACATACTGTTAATAACCTCAAGTGGCTTAAATGTAATTTTGTTCTCAATATAAATAATTGAACCACCATGTCTCCTGAGAAACCTACAATATGAGCTCGCAACTGAGTAATTTTTAATTTTATACAACTCCACCTCATCAATTTCGAGCCAGGTTTCAACCAAGCATGCAATATCAATCCTATTAGAATGTAAATAGTACTCAATCGAATTCAACTTATTCCTAAGACATTGCACATTTCAGTGAAAATACTTCAAATTACTACTATGAGTGGGTTCAGAAGAAGTTGTATGTTCAGCAGGTGGAAAATTAGAGCTACGGTCCTGTTTTCTATTACCTTCCAAGATTTTTCTGTTAATACTTATATCAACAGGACCAACCACTAGTTTTCCGGGGAGTTGAGGTCATATTCAAGACCAATAACTTCTTCATTTATCTTATTTTCCATCAATGCAATAATTTTTTCCGTCATCCTCTTCTTACCTCTCCAATTCAGGTGTAGCCCATGCCTGGTAAAATGTTCCCTCTTAAGGTCAGTAAAATCTATCACCTGAACATTATGTAAACTTTGATGCTACTGTATATAGGTGGAAAATTCTATGTAAAGTTTGTAGATTTCAAAACCCAAATCTTGTGACTCGATGATTTTCAATGATTCCCAATGCAGTAAAATCTCAATGTCATATCCTAGCTCTAAAGAGACAATAATTTCCAAGAATAGAGATACTTCTCTTGGAGATACATCCACAAAGAAAGCTAGCACTAAGCCAGTTGGAAAGGTTGTTAGAATATTTGGTGATAGTCATGGTCGTGATTTGGTGAATGGTTTGAATGGAGCCGTACCGGAAAATTCAACTAGTGGCTAAATTTGAACCAATTGTAAATAATATTAAGAGTGGTACTAGTAATCTTACCAATAGTGGCCATGTGGTTATTGTAGGAGGAGCAAATAATGTTTACTGTAATCAGGCCGCTAATTTTTTAAAAAGTATGCTTTCCCTTCTTCAGGTATTGAGTTTCACTAATGTATTAATTTCAACAATACCTATAAGACATGATCTACCTGAATGGTCTTGTGTAAACAAAGAGATAAGGAAAACTAATAGTGAAATAAAAAGGTATTGTGGAAGAATGCTATGTCTGGTAGGAAATTATAACTTTTGATGATAGATTGTCTCAACAGATGATTATGATTAATATTGTCGATAAGTCAACCCAATCAAACATTGACCGTTTTCATACTGATATCTGGTGGACACGACACGACACAACAGAATTCACTCCGATGTATTATATAAGAGGAGGCTGTTTTTTATAGCTGCATGATGTCTACTGTTCACAGGAGAAGGAATTTCCTCCATAGTCCAATATTATTGTGAAGAAATTACCATAGAATTATCAATGAGAAAAAAATGATGTTCCATAGACTGCTCCTATTCCAAGTTGAAATTCCTATTCTAAGTTGGAATTTGAAATTAATTATTGTTTCACATAGTTGGTAAAGCGTTTTAGCTTGTGATAAGTAGAACGTGTTGATATGTAGATGCGAACGTGTGATTTATCACGTTAACTAGCTAGAGTAACAAAGGCAATGTTATGATTCACTTCATGCTCCATACAGATTTCAGTGGATTAGTTTTTGTTCTGGGAATCAACTACTCAAAATAGAATCACATAAATACTCTTTGAATCAGAGAGCTTTGTGATTTTACAAACATAGAGTTTCGTCATACAGTAATTTAGAATCAATACAATATTAATATAAGTTCCATTCCATAGTCTATTCAATATAAATCCTATCACAGCTCATTTGTTACACTGCTGAATCAGTCCAGTACACCTCGCATTGGATTTACCATCACAGATGTAACTGTTTTGATTAGTCTCTGGTAACATTCGCGTGATTGATAAGCTACTACTTGTGATAGCAGTTGTAATGACGTTCCTATTATTATTAGTTTACTAATTATGAATTTCAATTCTGAATAATTCACCTATACGAATTGAACTATACAGTTCAATGGATTCACATACGCCTACTACAGAGTTGGAGAGAATCATAGAAATAGTTTCATATATTTCTATTCCATAGATAATATGACCATTATGTTTCAATGGAGATCTCATTAGACTTAAAAAGACTCCTCTCCAGTAAGTTCAAATTTTTTCCGCCATCTTGGATCCGCCAGATTCAAATTCACTATTTCAAATGTGAAGGTTGTCATGTGATACATTATTTGAAAACAGAATTGCAAGTGAAGATAGATGGTGAAAAACCACACATCGAGTTCATGAGCGAGCGAGTTCTCCACCCCTTGGGGTTACTAGTTTATTTAACGGGAGTGATACTATTCAAAATCAGGTGTGTGCAGGACAAGGAACTATAAGAACGTACTTGTATTGTCGTACCTATTGATTTGTATTCAATACTTTTGTCTCCTACGATCTTTCCATGTTGAGAACCAAACAACAGTTAGTTCACAAGTAATCCAGACTGAGTTTTTAGTGGTCAACATACACATGGTCAACACATGTTCTTCTACCTGGATATCACAATAACCAACCAAATGGCAGAACCAATTTCTTTTTCAATTCCTACTAGTTAGAAATCTGCCTATTTTCTAAAATTGATGTTTTTCTAGGAAATTCAAATACAATAACCCTTCTTCCTGGAAATATGAGTTACCTGCTCTATTATTCAGGTAAACAATGCTTCTGCATCGATAGACCAGACACTACACTTGCTAACTCTTCAGTCTCTCGGTGTGATTGCTTAGTCAACGTGTCTGTCTTGCAAACCACTTCTCGAGCTAATCGCTGTTTTCAAAAAAAAAAGATTATCGGGTTTAGTTATTCAGTTCTTCGATTGAAAATGTAATTCTAGAAATTTTATTTTCTTGGAAAATTGTGCTCTTTTTATTGTACTGTCACCAGCTGACACAGATATTTGTTTATAAGTAGACTTGAAATGCGCGTGATCACTAGCGCAATAAATATTCAGGTGATTAATTTTCATAACGGCAAGGAAAGTTGTGTGAGAAATGCAGAAATAGCAAGCAATATTATTTCCAACTGATAACTTTGCTTATGTACTTTCAATGTTATTTTATTATCCTGGAAGATGACGAAGGAGTGAGCTATATAAATGTTAGAAGAATATTAGTTAAAAATTTGAACCTGATTGATCAAATTATTCAAAATTTATTGTGGAACATACCCACAGACGTTTGTATAAATATAGCGTTTAACAATATATTGAAAATACAGTGCAGAACCATTGATTCACCTTATTCACCCTACATCTCATTCAAACCTTGTGCTAGGAACAGGAAAATAGTGTTCAACCGTGTCCTTTTCGAACACCTCATGAGATACAGGGAAATTTTTTCTCCCTCGCATATTGTTGGGTTTGAGGGCTTGTGCGTGTGTGGGTAGCCGTTAAACAATGAAATGTGAATGTAGTGGATGGGCCAAAATATCTCAGTGACGTAGAGATTTTGTGCCGTGGACTCTGTGACGTAGTAGTAAAAAAAACTGGTTTGACCACCCTACCATGATATTTCAGGGCAAGATATAATGCTATACCGCCTGTAGACTTTAAACCGTCTCAATCGTTGATTGGTCTACAAGCAGAGGTTACTTGGTTGGTTGCTAGGTTACTGCACGAGTAAACAAAAGTTACCGTTATTCAAAAAGCAGCTGATCATTGAGTCGCAGAGAACACAGCCCGAAACACCATGTTATCTAATCACAAGACGGTTAGTTAGTGAGTCTCAAGCTGACAACAACTGCAATACAGTAATATACTTGTAAAAACTATTCTCAGTTTCTCAACATAGTGCACTTGCAAAACCAACCTGCTTACTACACAAATAGCCAAATCCTCCAAAACACTTTGTGACAATAAGGTTTAAACACTCAGGTAGACTACTGCTTCAATTCACTTCTAACCACTATAACAAACGTCTGAAATAACTAATTCTATAAATTTTTTAGTTAAATAATTAAAATTCTAGATAAATACGGAGTAGTAATTACAGCATACAAACTGGGCAGTCCAGTCCTGCCAACCTGCTAGATATAATGTAAGCTTATTAACCTTTGAAGTAGTGTATTCTTGCAGATTCTGTCCTCCAATCACAGAGCAGTATTTTGATTAGGGGGCGGAGCCTAAGCCCCCAAGGGGGCTCCAAACCCCACCCAAATCCCCCCGCGCTCTGCGCGGGAAAACTCCATTTTATAACCCCTCGCCTGGACCAGTTCTCCCACCGATATGAAAACCACCATTTTAGTTCAAGTATTTATTTGAAAAAAACAAATTTATGGGTGTACCAATTGTAGAATCCCCCTCCAATCAATCCCCCATGCTTTGTGCAAGAAGACCCCTCGCCTAAACCTCCCACTAGAAGACCTCCATTTTTGTTCAAGTACTTATTTTAAAAAAATATGTAGACATATCACTTGCAAGATCCTCCTTCCAAACAAGCCCCCCTACCACCCCCTATGCCACCACCCCCGCTGCCCTGTTACTTTTAGCAAGCAGAATACCAGTTATGTAATGTAAATAGATTGATGGTTTTATTTCTTGCATTAGAGAAAGTGTATAGCAAAAAGTATGTAGTATTACTTCTTATCTATAGAAGGAGCATTTATGGAATGTTGTTTTAACAATGAATGGAACTCTGTTTACATCTACGCTGACGTACTTTCGAATGTTGTTTTGACACTTCGTGTGAGAAGCCAAATGAAAGCTTGTTTATATCTGACCTACCCTACTCTTTTTTCTTCTTCTTCTCTCGTCTACCTTTTTTCTTCTTCTTCTCTTGGCTGCTAACTCGAACAGGTTCTCAGTTTCTTGCTCGCATCAAGACCTAGTCTTTTTATTGTTCAGAGTCATATTGTAGTCATCATATCTTTTCAAGAGTCTAGCTTGGAGCAGTCTATTTAATAGTGTCTTATCATATTTCAACTCAGGTTCTGAAATGTTAATCATTCTAAAAAACTCATTTATCATGTGATAATCTGGTAGCCCCCTTTCTTGTAGACTCTTCCAATCGAATGTTTTTGATGCAGTAAGACACTTACTAATTGAATAATAAGTGAATTTAATTATTTCTGTATTGAGTTTTTCTATGAAAATATTATTATCAAAAATAATATCACCCATGCTATCTTTCACAACTTGTAGCATCGTATTTAGATCTCCAATACTAACAGTTGTGCTCTCTCAATATAAAACTCTTTTCTAGATATAAAATTTGATTTCTCATTAATACTGATATATGCTGAATTCAATTTCCCCTGGAAATCTCTGTTTTCATATACTAATTCTGGAAAAATACTTTTAATTGTTCCTACTGTAGTATTTAAATTTTCTAAGCTTACCAATGTTGCTTTTCCAATATTAAACTCTTTTCTTGATATAAAATTCGATTTCTCATTATTACTTATATATGCTGAATTCAATTTCTCCTGAAAATCTGTGTTTTCATATACTAATTCTGGAAAAATACTTTTAATTGTTTCTACTGTCGTATTTAAATTTTCTAAGCTTACCAATGCTGCTTTTTCAATATTAAACTCTTTTCTAGATGTAAAATTCGATTTCTCATCATCAAACAAATCTCTTACAGCTGCTTTAGAGTTTAACTGAATATTTTTAATTTCCTTTTCTAGCAGATCTACTTTAGAATTACTTGTATTTATTATATTAGTTCTATACTGATTAGCAGAATTCCTGTTAATAAGCATTTGTCCAAACTTATCAATACTCATTATTATAATCTTGCTCATATTATATATCCAAACACATGTAGTTCTTCAACGATACTAGCGATCTCAACTTGATGACTGTCATGACCTGTCTGTTGTGATCTCATCAACAAGTCTAACCTTGAAATAAGCTCATTTACATCATCATAATAAATATAAGTACGGTTTGGATTCATGTTCTTGATAAAAGTTAGACCTTCACCTTTCTTTAATCGTGAACTTTGTTGTTGCGTAGGAAACAGTAGTCTTTGAATTAATTTTGATTTCATACCATTTACACGTTTGAAATTCCTGTTAGAGGTAAGATGTGTGTCTGTAAACAATAATAGCCTTTTATATTTCTTGAAATCATTAGTTTTAATAAGGTTAATATCTGGTTTACTTTTAAATAGTAATTCCAGCAAACCTTGACTCAATTTAATTTTAAGCTGTACTGATTCTCCTATAACTAAATAATCATTATTGAATATTAATGGTATCTTTCTACCCATATAGTAAGAACTTGTTTACTTATCAAATTGTATTCCATACATTACTGATTTATTTTTCAAATCATGAGACTCACTAATATACATATCTAACATGATGATTAGTGGTGTTAATTTATGAGTAAAGCTAGTCTCATTGTACACTATTCTACTATCTTCTCCCTCATTATTCGTTTCCTCTCCCTCATCCTGCTCAAATCTCTCTTGTTTCATATGAACTGAACTATGTCTTTCACCTTCTTCTTCTTCTTCTTCCTCTTCATCTTCCTCTTCCTCTTCTCCTTCTTCATCTGATGAGATTTCATATATATTCTCATTATCACTAATTCCACATTCTCGATTTTTATCCTCTTCAAATTGTTCCTGTATCTCCAAATTAGATTGTTTACTGTTCTAATGGTGATATTATTGGCTCATATTTTTTCTTCAAGTTAACTGCAGTCTCTGATTGTAATCCTTTCAGATTATTTTTTTTTTTTTTTGATTTTTGAATTTCTCAAACTTTGTAACTGATTTTCCAATCGATTTCCAGCATTCAAATAACTCCTGATTATATTATTATTATCAACTGATTGACTTATCTTACCTCTATTTCTCTTTCCTTGACTCTTAGTTATTCTATTTGGTTTTGCATGTATATGTTTTCTATCACCCATTTTAAACATTACCTTATGAAGGTTTGTTATTAACTGAAGCCTATCAATGATAGTGTTAACTTAATTAGAATAATTTCCGTATGTTAAAAATTTGTTATAAAAACATTTAAATTCTCTCTATACTTTCCATTATGTTTCTTACAGTCTGTAAATATAGAAACAAAATAATGACTTCCCTTAGACCATACCTCTGTACACATGCTTTTAAATTTATTATAATCAATATCAACATTAACAAAATCACAATAAACTAGTTTTAGATTTGAAGGATCCATTTTGAAAATCATCAGAATATTAGCATTATCTCTCAGTAAATGCTTTGGTATGCAAGCATAACTTTGAATAAGATAAAGCGTATTCATTCCATTATGTCTTCCCATTGAAAAATAGCTTTTTATTATTGGTAGGTTACTCGTTTGAAGATCATCAAATATAACTAAGCTATCTTTCGCTATTTTAGCTGGATGTGGAATATTAATCGTATCACTTGATTCTATAAACTTATCTCTGCTTAATTTAGAAAATACTTTATCTAGAAATATGTATTTATCTTGTTTCAAACTTTTACTGAATAGATATAGATGTGTGAAGCTAAGTCCATCAGTATTAAAAATTAAATTCAATACTAGATTCGATTTTCCAAATCCTGATGGACCTACAATTAATGCTCTAACATTGCTGGGAAATAAACTTCCATGTTTATTTTCATTTTCCTGTTCAGTGGAACAAGAACTAACAACCAATTTATCAAAATCTACTATAGCTAATCCATTTTTATTTTTTGAAATATCTTTCTCTTCTACCATAATATTCTATGTTGTAAGTATGAAGGCTTCCTTACTACTGTTCAATCGATTATATGTGTACATACTCAATCAGACTAAACCAGCTTCATACATTATTCGAACTTACTCATACCTTTACAACTAGAGTAGCTTGGTTTAATTCAATAAATCAACATAGAATGAGAAACATTATACAGCCTTCATTTTTGATAAATCTTTACATAATTGGAGTATATAGTTTATATTCATTAAATATGGTATACAATAATAAAAAATTTGTACAATATCAACTTTATTTTTCAAACTTTTGTCAATAGTTATAATTATTTTACATTTATTTATTTTTAACTTACAACTAATACATTTATTCCTTAAACCTCTACAAGTATTACTACTACTATTACAATCAATTTTCTCATTCAAAGCTGAAGTATTTAATAGTTTTATTCTCTCCTCAATTGATGAGTACATCATGATTCCTGTAAAAAAGTTGAATTTATGGTTTATACAACATTGCTGACTCTCCACACATTTTCATAGTCTCAAACGTGAATCTTATCTTATCAGTGTTTTCATCTGTTCTATCATCAATGAAATAACGCATTTGAATATTTAACCAGCCTAACGAATTACAGTAGCAAAATTCAGGGATTTCATTCACATCTTCGATGTCTTTCAGTTATATTTTTACTTATAATATAGCATACACTTATATGTTTTGATTTTTCTTCTTCACTTTTACCAGGTTTTATAAATGTTAAATATTCTTTAAGTGTTAGTCCTACTTTCCCAAATTTATTCAATTCAAATATTGTTTTGTCGACGAGTTCAAAGTAACAACACCTATATTTTTTAACGATTTTATTTGAAAAATGATTAATATCGAATGATTCCATCAGCAATCTTAAAATTAAACATATACTGTCAATCCTGTTCTAGCCCTCTCTCATATGCACATTTATAAAAAAAAATCCAGATAAGCTTATTTAATTGTTCTTTTGTTAAATGTTTATTCTTTTCTGTTATATATTTTTAATTCTGTCAAAAGATTCTTGTAGTTTTGAGCAATCACATCTCCATGAGTCCGGTAAATCCTTATCTATGTGAGTATTATATGTTGTACCATATAAATCACAAACTAAAATATGATTATATTCATCACTATGCCAAACTCCTAATTTTTCATAGTCTCTCACAAATGTTAGATATTGTAGACTTGTCCATCCTTTTTCTGCTAATTGGTTCAATAACTCTTGATGCATCTCCAATAGCTCAGTTAGTTTACATCAATAACTCTGTATTCTCAGCATTTTCTCTAAAGAAACAGAACCATATTTACATTATTCATTGAAATGTCTCTTTATAATATATACTGAGATTATATATTCATCAAATGTTACCGTTTGACAGGTCATATCTTGGAAAATATTAAACTGAAAGTCGTGATGATCAGCATATATAATCAATTGTGAAATATTTTACTTGGTAAGTAATTGACTCTTATCTATCCAAGATGGTTCACTAAAACCGAGCCACTTTACGAGATAACATTTACCAACTTTCTTCAATATTTTCTCTACAAGATAAACTTGCATTTCATCTGAAGTTAACTCAGATTTCTTTAATTCTTGTTCATAAAGTTCACCTGAGATTTTTTCATTATTTAAATCTTCTAATTCATAAGTAGGTGGAATGCTTGCATAAACTGATATAACTTTATAAAGCTCCGGACTCCAATTAATTGTATAAGATTTATCAAATATAGCTCTTTGTTCACTAATTCTCACTATATCATTGATTTTGAAGCAAGGTTTGATTATCTTTTTACCCTTTTAAGCTTTCAATTTACGTTTATTCAACTCATTAAGAATTTGACGTTCATGTTCCTTTCTTACCTCAGAAGGCTTTAACTTTATGACGGAATGTACTGTATTATTATAAACTTTAACAATCTTATCTATTGAGTCAATCCATCTTAATGATCCAGTTATAGTAAAGTATCTGTATAATTTAGACTTAATGGTTCTATTCAAACATTCTAGTAATGCAGCTTTTATATGTGAATAAACATGATAGTGATTAATTTTATATTTTTTTGTAAGTACGGAAACCTTTGCATTGAAAAACTCCTTCCCCATATCTGTTTGAAAATATTCTAATTTAGGATTATTTTTGAAAATTAATTCTAATGCTCTACTAACCTCTTCAGCACTCTTCGTTTTCAATTTCATTGCATAAGCAAATTTAGTAAATGTGTTCACAGCAGAAAGAAAATATTTATAATCATCATTAAATTTATGCAAAGAAATCATTTCTACAATATATGCCTGAATAAGATCATTAATACTCTTTATTTCATAACTTCTTCTCTGAAAGTTCTGACGTGCAAGTCCATGTAATTCTTCAGCTAATTTACTACGTATATGCAAGCACATTACAACCTAATTTCAAAGCTGAATATATGCTGACTTACACTGTATACTAGATTATATTTTTTAACAAGGTTACAACTACGTTTATTTCAGGTAAGGTCAACTGTGCTAAATCAGGTTTTCTTTATCTTCAATGTTTTTGAACTCACACTCACTTCTTACTTCAATACCAGTACATGTACTTCCTTCTAGCAAGGTTATGTAACTAACTGGTTTTCCTTGTTTTGAAAGTAGACTAGTCCAAATTGTCTGTATCCGGACCTACCTCAATACTTGAACCATCTGATTTATACTGATCCAACAATTTCTTGATATCTTTATGACCCCAAGAATTACTTTCGAAGAAATTTGAAGATATAATAAATATTTTATCATTGAAAGGACTTAAACTGATTTTTGACTGTTTCATTTGATGAATATCATGCTCAAATGATCTAATATTATTAGAAGTTTCATATTGAATCTTTCTATTGAACAAACAATACTTATAAATATCAAAATTCAATTTCTCTGCTATGGTTATTTGAGAAACTCCCTTAGCCAAACATTTCTGTTTCATACTTAATACTGTCTCATACTCCATCTTCGTCTATGCTATCTATATATTTAAAACTGTATGATTTTGATTTCAATCCTACAAAAGAATTAAAACAGTGAAACCAGCATAAATAGGTTTATTAAGTACTATATTCTTTTTTCTAGATTCAATCGCAATTACATTTTCATCAAAAATCATCCATCTCTTAACAAATGGTTTACATGCAAGTTTTTCCAATTTTTTTTTCGTCAGTAACCAATTGAATATCTAACTGCTTACGTTAATTTTGAAATAATTTTCCAAAAAGATGATTATTCATAGCCTTATAAAGTGATGAGTCAAAACTATTTGTTGATTCTTGTCTTAGTTTTGTGTTAAAGTTGATATAATCTTTTAGCCATGCTCTCTGCCTGAGTTTTATTATTTTATGTATTTTTTCTAGCTTCATACCAAGTTCTAAGTATAATTTTAAGTTACGATAATGAAAAACATAATTCTTACAATCATAAAAATGAGCTAAAAGCTTATAATTTTCACGTCTTACTTCGGATTAGGTCTGGCTCAATTCTGTTCTTTCTCTCAGAACGGTTTGACTACTATCTACTTGAAAGGAAGCTCCCGCATAAACACTGCTACATACGGGAAAGGAAGCTCCTATCTTATCTACTGGATACAAAGCTCTGTGTTCCACATTTTCTCTAAGCTTATAGCTTATCTCAAAATCTTTTGTTTTCTACTGTTAATGTGAAAATAAATTGATTGGAGCTTCATCTCTAACTGGGGCTAATGGATAAGAGTCATGAGCATCGTGTAGATGTTCTGGATATGATAAATCACACTGTATAGCATACCCATATTCTGAATCATCAGATATTGTTCTATCATCAAAATTTTCGATTTCCTCATCACTTAAAAAATTAAAATCATTAAAAGGAAGGTTCTGACACATCGCCCAGCCATACTGGTTATTGGCGCCTATGTACAGAAGGTAATTAGAGGGTAATTTATCATTATAAAGATGTGACATATACTTGTTATTAGCGAGTGCAAATCTTTTCACAATGAGTGATCACCCACCCTTCATGTTATCCTCAAAAAATAAATGCTGATCAATATCAGTGAGTAATTCTAATTCGACTTTTGTTTTTTTCTGTGCTGCAAACCATGAATAATGTGCAAGACTCAAAAAATGACAAATATCGAGATCATAATGTTTATGAAAAATCTTTCTTGCAATCTCAAAAACATCACAGAGTAATAAGACATCACTTATCAAATAAGTATGATGGAACTCGCCTAGATTTTTCATAGAGAATACTTGCCATACTCTAGTTGCATGTTCATAATCTGTTTCATCTACATGTTTCCTTGTTAAACTATTATAAAATTTATCTTTGGATGGGAGTGAAGTCTCTGCAAATTTTTCTACACAGTCAATGTATTCATAAGGATAACACCTTTTTTTTAAAAAACATTCCTGCTGATCTTTCTCACTGAATACAGTACACATTCATTTAAACCTAACTTCATAGTTTGTATCAATTGATGCTAGATTTTTCACAAGATTATCTAATGATGCACTCAAAAAATCAAATGAATCCAAAAACTTGATATGACCTACCTTTATTGATAGAAATTTTTCAGATGATTGAGCAACACATTTTATTTTGTTTTTTATTTTTAGATAATGCTTTTATTATATAATGACAGTCATAGTTTTTCATATTATGAAAATAGCATGGAATATATTTCGGAATATGACATAGTAAATTACAAGTTTCATGTGCATAACTATAAATTTTTGATGTAAAATGATCGTGATGTAGATGTTTCACATCTGTCTCACAGAACTCAACATCACAAATTACACAATTTTTCATTTGCTGAAGCCTGTTTTGTTCTTCCAGACTTATATCTTCCAATTGTAATCTAATAATTAGATCCTTATACAACTCTCCACCTATTTCTATGATTTCATTGATAAATCTCTCAATAATTGGTTCACCAACATAAGTAACTCTATATAAAAATGGACCTTTATAGATTTCACCATCATTGTTCAAAACTACGAAAGAATGAGAACATGGTAGATGTCTACTGGTTTTTTTAGTGTATGAATAATTCACATGCTCATCATCATCATCATCATTATCACTGCTATCATCATTATCAATTGGAAGAATGAATGATTCGAAATCTGCATATATTCTATACTTAAATCGAAGCATAAAACTATAATCTCTAAACTTAATGATTGAATTATAGCTATTCGGTTTTGGAAGTGATGTTTTCTGTTCACCATACTTAGAACAAGTAATCAAATGTGATTTTAAATTCTCTTTCCGATCAACATTTTTATTCTTATCACTTGTAAACCTATGAAAACAAAACTGACAAACATGAACAGATTTATGATTTGAACTTAATGAGGATAATAGATGAGAAAGCCCATTTTTATTCTTTGTTGTATTAATTAATGTGAAATGTGAATTCTTCTCATCACTTCTATTAATTAGTAAAAGTAATGAGATATTATCTTCACATTCCTTATATATCGAAATTCTTTATGGATAAAACTTTTTAGTTGCGATACAATAAGCAATCATGCTAACCGATATATCTTTATTCAACATTCCAAATTTATTAATACCTTGTACATTGATAGGTAATTTTATACCATTAATGTTCAAAGTATGCTCAAATTGTTGTAGGTTATTAACAGTTAATTTACACTCACCATAGTGTAGATAAGCTGAAATACACCAAATAAAGCATTTATAATCTGAATTCTCGATAGTATTCTCGCTTTCTTTTGTAATATCTCCTTCGGTGTTTTTATGTAACTTGAATTTGAGCCATAAATTAAATTATATCTCATAAAGTTGATGTCGAGATATTCTATTTTTGAAATACACCATCCAGAACCTTCTGAAATATATTTTTCTAATGAGTTATATATTTTATTACAACCAAAAATGAATTGATCATCTAACTCTTCAATATTCTCATTAATATTAATAATATTCTGTGATGTACTGTGGAAAGTAACACCAGCTTTTACTTGATGTTCTCCATCATCATTTAATGTTGGAAGTTTTATCAGATTGACTTTGATAGCGAGATACCATCTTATACAGCCAAAAAACCTTGTAGATTCATTAAGTAATATATTAAAAATTCTATCTTTCAGCTGATTAAAAATTAGAGTTACATCTAGTTCATTATTTCTAAAGCTTATTCTATATCTGATAATATTACTATTAATAGCAGTGACCCGCTTAATTTTAAAGTCTATCATTTCAACACTCACCCTTTGAGACTGTTATGTCAATGAAGTGATAACACGCACACGCCAGGTGTTTGTTAATACTGAAGTGGAAACTTTCTCTTGGAATTGAGTAGATTCTCTCACCAAGTCGAAACTGTCTCTCGGAGCTAAGTAGAAACTCTCTTCGATTCTCTCTGACTCTTACTAACTGCGATGACAAGAGAAGTGTTGTTATTGACTCGGTGTAGCAGCCAGTTGCTTCATTACAGAATCATGTATATGTTGTTGATTATTGTTGATTCTCGATAGTCAGTCTTACTGCGAATATGAATATGAAAATAGTTGAAATTACTGAAGCTATAGTTGAATAAGAAATAGTGTAAGTATTAATGTATAATGTGAGACTTGTCAATGAATTAGAAGCTGAAAGCTATACAATATTCTAAACAGTTGTTTATACTATCAAGTCTAATGAATAAATGTGAAATCAGGTTACATACAATTGATTTTATTTATATGTTATTGTAAATGGGAAGAGAATAAATTTCCCCCATTTCCCTCATTTCTGGTTAGCTGATGAATAATGTAAATGTTCTTCCTATCTCTATCCTTTTCTTTGTATTGGATGCAAAGCGAGGTGAGCACATTCGTGTCAATGATTTCAACTTCGCGTTGGAAAGAGACAAACAATATTGACTTCTTTGTTAGATGCACTGTACTTGAATGCAGTCTAATCAAGTATATCATAGAAGACAGGGAATTCGGTACATGGGCTTAACTGCACTTACAAGTAACATTAACATATACACCTTCTAATTTGAGTACAAGGATGTGTTAGCCTTGCTATTTTAACCAAGGTAATGAAATACACCCCTCCCAATTCAGAATTACGGAAGACAATATCCCACCATCAGATTTCAGAGTGTAGAAGGAGAAAATTTCTAGTATAAAAGCAACCAAAGTTTTGATTTGAATCATAGTGTTCATCTGATGAAAATGTCATCTACTAACTCTACTGATTTGACCAAGAACGTTGATATGGATCAGCCAATGGTAAGTTTTAATCAATAAACTACTGAAACTATATGCATGAACTAACTTAATAATATAACTCTTTCTCAAATTTAATTAGTAGCTAATATCTAATGCTATAACAAATACAAAATTTATTTTATATTTCAAATATACAAAAAAAAACTTGTTTCAGATTTAAATGTGTTAAAGTTTTAATTAGGAATACAGAATACGAAGGAAGTCAGTATTGGAATAAAAATATTGATTGTTAGATAGATTTCATGATTCATTAAATAAAGTCAAATATGGTATGAGATACATTAACTTTTCAACAGAATGAAGTTCACCAGACAAGCTAGTTATCAATAATTGGAATTTGTGAATCTATTCTTTTTAGTAGTTACCAATCATTTAACTTAGTGAATGATCTACTATAAATTATCTTTATTTAATTTCAGGTAACATACGCAAGTGTTGTAGCCACACCAAAGATGGTGTGTTCACCAGCTCCGACGACAGTACCGCAAATACCGTGGGGATTCCCATATAATATTTGGAGTAATCCACAATTTTATAATCAAGCATTTCCTGGATTAGGGATGATGCAAACCATTCCCAGACCGACTTCATCTTCACCACCCGCATTTGAACCAACTACATCTCCACCAGCCGTCTCTGAACCGTCCACTTCTTCACCAGCCGTCTCCAAACCGTCCACTTCTTCACCAGCCGTCTCCAAACCGTCCACTTCTTCACCAGCCATCTCCGAACCGTCCACTTCTTCACCAGCCATCTCCAAACCGTCTATTTCTTCACCTGCAGTCTCTGAAACACGCTTATTGCTTCACCTACTGTCTCTGTACCGTCCACTTCTTCGTCAGCCATCAACAAAACGTCTATTTCTTCACCCGCAGTCTCTGAAACATCTATTGTGCACAATAGAATTTAATTGTGCACATTCATATGTGAACAAACGCTGTATATCCGCACAAACTCTAAGTACCATATTTGAATACCCGATAATCAAGGCAAGATTTGTAAAGACGCTGTGGGGAGATAGCTACATATTACATTTAATGAATCAAAAAAATAAAGAAATAAGCATATTCGTCCCACGAAGATATTCAAGCTGGCTAAATAAAAAAACTTAGATTCGTTCAATAAATCTAAATTAAAACTAAAAGCAAAACATCGACTAGTAAACAGATCAATGAAAGGGAAGGAGATATCAGTAATGGTTACCGACCTTACCTTAATAGACTACTCCTGAACTCTTGTAAGGATATGTTAACTAAATTTCTTGATTCGGCTTAATATTTGTTTTGATATGACACATTATTTGTTTTCATATGTTTGAGTACAGTTGAATTAAATAATACAGAAGGTAGTCACATCCAAATAAACAATATTGTATCAAAATTTCTTGATTCGGCTTAATGTTTGTGTTGATATGTTGCATTATTTGTTTTCATATGTTTGAGTACAATTGAATTTATTAACAGGAAAAAGGTAGTCATATATATAAACAATAAATTCTATAAAAATTTCTCGATTTGGCTTAATGTCTGTATTGATATGACGTATCTGTTTTTATACAAAAATAATGTATCAAAATTTCTTAATTTGAAATAAAGTGAGTTAAAATTCAATTTGTAGATTATTCACTTACCTTTCAATTAATGATTTAGTTGATTACTGGTACAGTCCTGCTAAAGATGTTATAGTGATGATGAAGATGATGATGATGATGTAACACTATTATATAGTAGTTGCTTCCATCTTGAAGAATCACTAAGGAGTGAAGATTTTCCTGATCTGAACTTATATTTATACTTTTTTGTATTGAACAGTAAAAAGTCTGTTAGCAACGTTTCACATACATGTTTGAACATGTATAAGAAGATGGTGACTGGTTATGCAACAATGTGTATACTGAATAATGAATCAACACTTCACTTACATGTTCAAACATGTGTGTGAAATCAATAGTTAGTTCTTACTCTACTATATAGTAAATACTGTATATTTGTATTTATCAAACTTGCATTCATCAGTCTTGATTAGAGCTTTGAGAAGTTCAGACATAAAATGTTATTACAAAATGGATCTGATGAGTGTGAAAATAATAGCATGACTAAAACCAAATTTTTGTATTCAATCAATTTATTAAAATTAATTTGTATTTTCACTGTAATGTTATATTGGTGTGCAATAATTATCCTATTATATGCAAATTATAATAAAGTCTGTAGATGTGACTTGGCTTCATCAAATTTTACAAATATACTTCAGTTTAATATATCACTTCAAACAAATAATAGCGATGGAATGTTAGAGAGTGATAATATTGATTCAGATGAATTTTCAAAACACTTGTTAGATATGGAAAAAACAAAGACTAGTACTTTTAATTATTTAAAATCTTGTATTTTTTCAGCGATAGGTATTAAGAAAATATCTAAATCTTTTGAAAATGAGCTAAATGACTGGTATTCTTCATTGATTAATCCCTATCGAAATATATGTAACTTTTATAATAATTATAATGTAATCAACAATTGTGTAAACCCACAATTTGATGTTATTGATGTTAATATAAATCTACTTTTAAACAAAACGAAACAGTTTTGTATTACAAACTTCAATATGACTGACAGATGTTAGGAATATTGAATGTCATTCTTTTGAGTCAGGTAGTCGGATGTAAGTTTATAGTTTTGATTAGTGTAACAGTGACTGTCTAAGTGATAGTATGGTTAAAGTTGGATGTAAAAGAAGTAAAGGAAAGGTTAGTTCACATAGTACAAGTCATATCAAGTCTAAAAAATTCAAAAAAAGTGGTATTGTTGGTAGCGGATTATTATCAAAACTCGGTAGTATAGCATCTAGCGTAATTAATAAGGAGATCGATATTTTACCAATTGAAATTCATCCATTTTCATACCAGTATTGCAGCCCTGGCACAAAGTTGGAAAAGCGATTGAAAAGAGGTGATAAGGGTATAAATTCATTAGATAAAGCATGTAAGGTACATGACATAGCCTACAGTCAGTTCAGCGATAACTAAACACATGCAAAAGCTGATGCTATATTAGCTGATAGAGCTTGGGAAATTTTTAAAGATTCAAATACACCACTTCCTGAGAAAGCATTAAGTTATTTGGTAAATCTTGCAATGAAGACTAAGAAAGCTATTGGTTCTGTATTCATCGTATACGTAGGAGAGGTAGAAATAGGAAAGGTGAGAGGTATTCAGTGAGGAAGCCATCCACCATGAAAAGCGATTTAATTTGTGAAGAGACTATCAAGCAACTCAAAACACATGTAAAAGGGAGAGGATATTATTTAAAGCCATATCCACAGTATTATGGAGGAGGTAGGTTATTAAACAAAGCAAGAACACATATTCCATTTGGCGCAATCAACTAGTAGGAAAGAAAAATAAAAGGAGAAAAGTTGAAAGAAAGCGTATTAGGAAAACACGAAAATGAATTATTTAAAGTTAGATAAAGCATTATCAAACTTTGATTTGCTAATTTCAGCTGAACTATTAAAAATACCATTACGCAGTGTTTATATGTTGAACAAGCTACCGGATAGAGTACTTACTAATGAAATGATAATAGTAAATTTGGATAGAGATAGCAGAGTGGATCACATTGGGTAGCCTGTCATAAAATAGCAGATAATGTTTACTATTTTGATCCCATAGGGAATTTACAGCCTCCGAAAATGTTGATTACAAGTAGATTACTGGTGTAAACAAAAGAATATTAATATCTATTATAATATTGATCAGGTACAATCATATACTTCAAATATATGTGGACATCTATGTCTCTTGTTTCTTTGTAATCAGTTATAAGTGTTGAATGCTGAGAGAAGGATCTATAAAATTGTTGTTATAACATTATCATCAAATACGAGTGAGCTTTATGAAACTTTACCAGAAGTACTTGAACTTTCAAGTGAGACTGAATGGGAGATAGGCTTAATAAATTTGTGGACCTTAAACTCAATACCTAATGTAGAGAAAGGAGAGAATTCTAGTTTCAAATTCGGTGATAATCTAGTGAAACTGGAAACAGGATAATATGAAATTGATACAATTATAGAAGCATTAAAAGAAAAATTAAACATAAGTGATGAATCCAATGATTTAAAAACTACAGGTAATAACAATACATTAAAAACAGAAATATATTCGAGTAAAGCAATTGATTTAAGTCAGCAAGATTCTATTGCACTGATATTGGGTTTTGATAGAGAAATTTTAGTGCCAAATGTTTGGCATTACTCGAAAAATCAAGTATCAATATCAAATATTTCCTCGATTATAGTTTCATGTAATCTAGTGTGTAGTACATATGCTAATGGAAAAGAAACACATAGTTTATATGAATTCCTACCAAAGGTACCACCAGGTTATCCGATCAATGAAACACCAAATCCAATAATTCATGTGAGCTTATGTACAAATAAATTTCAATCCATTAGTGTAAAGATCACTGACCAGAATGGTAGTTTATTAGATTTCAGAGGTGATAGAATAACAGTGAGATTACATATACGTAAAAAACAGTGTTAACATGGGCTTTATTGTTTACAATTTGCAAGCATATTCTAAATATAGAAATGTAAATCAGACTGGATGGGAAGGACAAAGTATGAAACCAATTAAATGAGGTGTACCTAAAAAGAGAAAAAAGTTAATGCATAGATACAATGGTGGAGATTTGATTAGTAAGAGTTCATACTCTGTGCCTTTAACATCAAAAAACGCACGCATTTTTGAGAGATTAGGATTCTGTGTTAATTATAATTTTGTCAATGGCGGCAATAAGTGGGATACTAGATATAGATGATGACTGAGGTGTCAGCAACATATAAATTGATAAGTAACGCGATTGGCTATTTGTTTGATGAAATCAGATACATCTATAGCTTAATCAAGATTGGTTGGTATAACTTCTACAATAAAAGCATTATTGTTGAAAAATTTATTTGATAAGGATATTTTTCATTTAGCAGGATTTGATCATGAAGGATATACATTAACTGATAATAAATTCAGCTTTGGGTACCACTAAAACTAATTCTTCCTTTTTTCGAGGATTTCAAACATGTAATATTGAATTTAAAACAAGAGCTTGTACTACCTAGATCATCATCAGATATAAATTGTATTGAATCAGCAGATGGTAAGAGAGTTTCAATAACTTTGACTAAGCTAGTATGGAAGATGCCGTATATTGAGCTAGAAAGTCATAGAAGACTAAAATTCCTGAAAATACTTGATGCAGACAGACCATTAAAATTAGCTTTCAGGAAATGGGAGATTCATGAATACCCAGTTCTTCCTTCAACAAAGGAGCATAGTTGGACAATCAGAACAACCTCCTCAGCAGACATTCCAAAATACGTGATTTTAGCATTTCAAACAAATAGGAAATTAACAAGTAAAGCTAATGTGGCGAGATTTGATTTTTGTCATCTTCATAATGTTAAACTTTATTTGAGCTCACAGTATTATCCCTATGATCATTTCCTAGGTAGTAAAGTTTTGATGTACAAATCATTTCTTGATTTTGCATTATCATACTATAATTCACTGGTAAATGCTGAATATGGAAATACAGTTGATTTTGCTAAGTTTAAGGATGAAACACCGATTTTTGTAATAGATTGTTCACATCAATCAGATCACTTGAAGGTATCGACTGATGTTAGAGTAGAAATTGAATTTGAAAAGCCAGTAACAAATTCGACAACAGCATATTGTATTCTTGTAAGTGATACAATAATGGAATATAAACCACTAACATCGCTCGTAAGAGAAGTGCAATAGGTTTCTAATAGTATGTGTTGGTTTGTCAACTTCACAACAGAGTGCGTGTAAATCAGTAAATAAGTTTAAGTATGAAGGCTATTAAGTAGTTGCTCGTGAGACGTGGTGATACATACACCATTGATTCATTGTCAACAGCATTATTCTTGAGGCTACTGCAGAAGATGGAAGAACTAGTTAAGATCAAGGAGGAAGAAGAGGGTGATATTTATGATAGACTTCCAGCTTACTATACCGGTACTAATAGTTCATTTAATGAAATGCATCATTCTAAACCAGTTTCTAAACAAGGACAACAAACATATTCTTGTGCTGTTCAGTGTAATTTAGATAGTGAAGACACTTTGCAAACAGAGACGGAAAGGTAATTGATTGGAGAAGATGAGGTGCTTAATAATGAAGCTGAGAAGGAGAATGCAGTATTGAAAGAAACAGGTGAGTCAGATATTTCAACTTTCTGTGTGGTCGAATTTCATGGATTTAAAAATTATTCAGATAATTCATTTATTCTGAAAAAATTTGCGCTTATTGATACACATCAAACATATGTTTTATATCATTTCAAACCACCATTTCCCAAATCAGAACTCCATGGAAATCATATCGTGATGTATCTTGGCTGGAATTTCATCATCATAAGATAAAATGGGAGATGGGAGATACCGAATACTCTGATAATATTATCAAAAGTTGTCTACAAAACTATCAAAAAGTTTATACTAAGGGAAGAGGAAAGATGGAATTTTTAAAGAAATTTCATGCTAATAGAATAGAATAGAATAGAATAGAATAGAATAGAATAGAATAGAATAGAATAGAAGAGAATAGAATAGAATAGAATAGAATAGAATAGAATAGAATAGAATAGAATAGAATAGAATAGAATAGAATAGAATAGAATAGAAGAGAATAGAATAGAATAGAATAGAATAGAATAGAATAGAATAGAATAGAATAGAATAGAATAGAATAGAAGAATAGAATAGAAGAGAATAGAATAGAATAGAATAGAATAGAATAGAATAGAATAGAATAGAATAGAATAGAATAGAATAGAAAGAATAGAAGATAGAATAGAATAGAATAGAATAGAATAGAATAGAATAGAATAGAATAGAATAGAATAGAATAGAATAGAATAGAATAGAATAGAATAGAATAGAATAGAATAGAAATAGAATAGAATAGAATAGAATAGAATAGAATAGAATAGAATAGAATAGAATAGATAGAATAGAATAGAATAGAATAGAATAGAATAGAATAGAATAGAATAGAATAGAATAGAATAGAATAGAATAGAATAGAATAGAATAGAATAGAATAGAATAGAATAGAATAGAATTGAATAGAATAGAATATGAAAGAATAGAATAGAATAGAATAGAATAGAATAGAATAGAATAGAATAGAATAGAATAGAATAGAATAGAATAGAATAGAATAGAATAGAATAGAATAGAATAGAATAGAATAGAATAGAATAGAATAGAATAGAATAGAATAGAATAGAATAGAATAGAATAGAA
Organism: Nilaparvata lugens; assembly: GCF_014356525.2. Lineage (NCBI taxonomy): Eukaryota > Metazoa > Arthropoda > Insecta > Hemiptera > Delphacidae > Nilaparvata > Nilaparvata lugens. Next base: position 42,039,375 of record NC_052518.1, on the reverse strand, counting down.
TAGAAGAATAGAATAGAATAGAATAGAATAGAATAGAATAGAATAGAATAGAATAGAATAGAATAGAATAGAATAGAATAGATAGAATAGAATAGAATAGAATAGAATAGAATAGAATAGATAGAATAGAATAGAAAAAGAGAATAGAATAGAATAGAATAGAATAGAATAGAATTGATAGAATAGAATAGAATAGAATAGAATAGAATAGAATAGAATAGAATAGGATAGAATAGAATAGAATAGAATGGAATAGATTTTCATTCCTTTAAGTATAAAAACTATACAATCGGAAACGTCATAATCTTATATGCATTACAATGATAATCTTACAATGATAATAAATCTAACAGACATTCAATAATAATCAAATAATAGGCAATCAAAATATACAAGTCATGAAAGTTTGTATAATAGTTCACACTTATTTAAGATTTACTCTAAATTGAAATTTGATCAGAAGTAGCTACTAATAGTTACCTTGCTCATGTTGAAGAATTCAGTCAATGAGTAAAGCGGATTTTCTGTCAAAAGTGTTCTCATTTGACGTTTAAACTGAGCAACAGATATTTCTCTACAAAAAACGGAAGCTTATTGAATATTTTTATAGAAATTACTCTTGAACTGATCTGAGTTCTCCTCAGCCTGGCATATGGTACTTCAATACACTGTCTGTACCTTGTATTATGCTGGTGAAAATTCTCCCTATGTAGGAAAGAGTCAAAATTCATTTTCACTTCCATAGCTAGTAAAAATACAAATAAGCTATAAATTGTCATTATTTTCTGTTCTACAAAAATTGGCCTACAAGGTTCTAAGTAGTCTGCATTACCAACAATTCTCAAAGCCTTCTTCTGAAGGAGCAATATTTTTTGTACATCAGTAGCACAACCCCACAATGATAAACCATATGCAAATGTACCTTGAAAGAAGGCAAAATAGGTCATCTTGAGGTAATGTCGAGGTACATATTCTTCCAATCTGCGTAAACGATATAACACTCGGCTCAGCTTGGAACAAACGTGATCAATATGTGCGCCCCATGTCAATCCTTGATCTAGATATATCCCCAAAATCTTCACACATTTTAAATTATCTTTATCAATTTGCCTCAACCCTAGAATTATTTGTTGCGTTTCATTGTTATTGAGAAGTAGATTATTTGCCCTGAACCATATGCTCATTTCATCCTGACAGTTGGACATTTTTTCTTTTAGAGCCAGGATATCAGTATCTACAGAAAACATAGATGGGTCGTCAGCATAACAAACTACTTTAGATTTGGTACAATAATCAATATCATCCATCATTATCAGAAATAGCAAGGGTCCTAGTATTGATCCTTGTGGTACACCATGACGTATAATGCAACACTTGGAAAATTCGTTATTAACATTTACAGTCTGCCTACGATCACTCAGGTACGATTGCAACAGTTTAAGAGCTTTCCCTTGCACACCTAAATAATAAAATTTTTTCAATAAAATTTCATGTTGGACAACATCGAACGCTCGACTCAGGTCATACAGGACTAAACCCGCATAGTTCTTTGAATTGAAGCAGTCTAATAAGTCGTCTACAATCGAGCCAGCTGCATCTATGGTTGATCTACCCGCTCTGAAACCGAACTGTGCAGAGGTAAGCAGGCCGTTGCTCTCAAAGTATCCATAGAGTTGGATGGAAATGATATATTCATAAATTTTACCGAATATTGGTGGAACAGATATGGGTCTGAAGTTCTCAGGTTGTTTCTTGCAACCTTTTTTGTAAATAGGGATAGTTCTAGAATGTTTCAGAATTTTTGGAAAAACTGCTTCATTTATGCAAGAATTAAAACAAGCCGTTAATTAATGGTGCAACGATTGGTTGAATTACTTCTTTTACCAGTGAGCTGGTCAAGTCGTATATATCCTTACTATTTGAGGATTTCATTTTTGTGACAATACCTAGAACCTGCATAACCGAGACCTCTTTCATTCCAAATCTACAATCAGTTCCTGGAGAGAGAGATAGTAAATCCTCCGCTAGAATATTGATTACCAAAACAATACTATTATTATATTAATGATAATAATTAATTATTAAAACAATACTTTTATTATTTATCTATAATAATAATATTATTAAACATATTTATCAATTATCAGAACAATATTATTGAGGTTGAATGGA